>NW_026912919.1:0-17650 GCF_034315485.1 Pezoporus occidentalis | reverse complement strand
AGAGCAGGCTCTTTACTGATTCCATTCAAATGATTTTCCTGTATGAAAGGGAGCAGTGAAAGCAACGATGGATGCACCAATGTAAAGGTGATTGTGTGCTGAACAGGTCCAGCACAAGCTTTCCCTCCTGGCTCTTCTGCTGTGGGAGCAGAAGCCAAACGTTCGTGCTGTACTCACTGTGCTGCTGGGCAGCTGAAAGAGACCAGCTGAGAATTTGGATTCAAATGGAGTTTTAGGTATGAAACCGAGGAGAGACTGCAATGATGGTGACACCGTTGCAAAGCAGCCTGTGTGCTGAAGAGGCCCAGCACTAGCTTTCCCTGCTGCTTCTTTTGCTGTGGGAGCAGATGCCACTGTTCGTTCTGTGCTGACTGTGTTGCTGCCAGCAGAGAGCAGGCTCTGAACTGATTCCATTCAAATGCTTTTCCTGTATGAAAGGGAGCAGTGAAAGCAACGATGGATGCACCAATGTAAAGGTGATTGTGTGCTGAACAGGTCCAGCACAGCTTTCGTGCTGTACTAACTGTGCTCCCTGCAGCTGAGAGCGACCAGCTGAGAATTTGGATTCAAATGGAGTTTTAGGTATGAAACCGAGGAGAGACTGCAATGATGGTGACACCGTTGCAAAGCAGCCTGTGTGCTGAAGAGGCCCAGCACTAGCTTTCCCTGCTGGTTCTTCTGCTGTGGGAGCAGATGCCACTGTTCTTTCTGTGCTGACTGTGTTGCTGCCAGCAGAGAGCAGGCTCTGAACTGATTCCATTCAAATGCTTTTCCTGTATGAAAGGGAGAGAAAGCAATGATGGTGCACCAATGTAAAGCAGTGTGTGTGCTGAACAGGCCCAGCACTAGCTTTCCCTGCTGGTTCTTCTGCTGTGGGAGCAGATGCCACTGTTCTTTCTGTGCTGACTGTGCTGCTGCGCAGCAGAGAGCAGGCTCTGAACTGATTCCATTCAAATGCTTTTCCTGTATGAAAGGGAGCAGTGAAAGTAACGATGGATGCACCAATGTAAAGGTGATTGTGTGCTGAACAGGTCCAGCACAAGCTTTCAATCCTGACACTTCTGCTGTGGGAGCAGATGCCACTGTTCATTCTGTGCTGACTGTGTTGCTGCGCAGCAGAGAGCAGGCTCTGAACTGATTCCATTCAAATGCTTTTCCTGTATGAAAGGGAGCAGTGAAAGCAACGATGGATGCACCAATGTAAAGGTGATTGTGTGCTGAACAGTTCCAGCACCAGCTTTCAATCCTGGCTCTTCTGCTGTGGGAACAGAAGCCAAACGTTCGTGCTGTACTCACTGTGCTGCTGGGCAGCTGAAAGCGACCAGCTGAGAATTTGGATTCAAATGGAGTTTTAGGTATGAAACCGAGGAGAGACTGCAATGATGGTGACACCGTTGCAAAGCAGCCTGTGTGCTGAAGAGGCCCAGCACTAGCTTTCCCTGCTGGTTCTTCTGCTGTGGGAGCAGATGCCACTGTTCGTTCTGTGCTGACTGTGTTGCTGCCAGCAGAGAGCAGGCTCTTTACTGATTCCATTCAAATGATTTTCCTGTATGAAAGGGAGCAGTGAAAGCAACGATGGATGCACCAATGTAAAGGTGATTGTGTGCTGAACAGGTCCAGCACAAGCTTTCAATCCTGGCTCTTCTGCTGTGGGAGCAGATGCCAAACGTTCGTGCTGTACTCACTGTGCTGCCTGCAGCTGAGAGCGACCAGCTGAGAATTTGGATTCAAATGGAGTTTTAGGTATGAAACCGAGGAGAGACTGCAATGATGGTGACACCGTTGCAAAGCAGCCTGTGTGCTGAAGAGGCCCAGCACTAGCTTTCCCTGCTGGTTCTTCTGCTGTGGGAGCAGATGCCACTGTTCTTTCTGTGCTGACTGTGCTGCTGCGCAGCAGAGAGCAGGCTCTGAACTGATTCCATTCAAATGCTTTTCCTGTATGAAAGGGAGCAGTGAAAGCACGATGGATGCACCAATGTAAAGGTGATTGTGTGCTGAACAGGTCCAGCACAAGCTTTCAATCCTGACACTTCTGCTGTGGGAGCAGATGCCACTGTTCATTCTGTTTTAGCTGACTGTGTTGCTGAGGCCCAGCAGCAGAGAGCCACTGTTCATTCTGTGCTGACTGTGTTGCTGCCAGCAGAGAGCTCTGATTTCCATTCAAATGCTTTTCCTGTATGAAAGGGAGCAGTGAAAGCAACGATGGATGCACCAATGTAAAGGTGATTGTGTGCTGAACAGGTCAGGCAACAGCTTTCAATCCTGGCTCTTCTGCTGTGGGAGCAGAAGCCAAACGTTCGTGCTGTACTCACTGTGCTGCTGGGCAGCTGGAAGCGACCAGCTTAGAATTTAGATTCAAATGGAGTTTTAGGTATGAAACCGAGGAGAGACTGCAATGATGGTGACACCGTTGCAAAGCAGCCTGTGTGCTGAAGAGGCCCAGAACCAGCTTTCCCTGCTGGTTCTTCTGCGGTGGGAGCAGATGCCACTGTTCATTCTGTGCTGACTGTGTTGCTGCGCAGCAGAGAGCAGGCTCTGAACTGATTCCATTCAAATGCTTTTCCTGTATGAAAGGGAGCAGTGAAAGCAACGATGGATGCACCAATGTAAAGGTGATTGTGTGCTGAACAGGTCCAGCACCAGCTTTCAATCCTGACACTTCTGCTGTGGGAGCAGAGCCAAACTTTCGTGCTGTACTAACTGTGCTCCCTGCAGCTGAGAGCGACCAGCTGAGAATTTGGATTCAAATGGAGTTTTAGGTATGAAACCGAGGAGAGACTGCAATGATGGTGACACCGTTGCAAAGCAGCCTGTGTGCTGAAGAGGCCCAGCACTAGCTTTCCCTGCTGGTTCTTCTGCTGTGGGAGCAGATGCCACTGTTCATTCTGTGCTGACTGTGTTGCTGCCAGCAGTGAGCAGGCTCTGAACTGATTCCATTCAAATGCTTTTCCTGTATGAAAGGGAGCAGTGAAAGCAACGATGGATGCACCAATGTAAAGGTGATTGTGTGCTGAACAGTTCCAGCACCAGCTTTCAATCCTGGCTCTTCTGCTGTGGGAACAGAAGCCAAACGTTCGTGCTGTACTCACTGTGCTGCTGGGCAGCTGAAAGCGACCAGCTGAGAATTTGGATTCAAATGGAGTTTTAGGTATGAAACCGAGGAGAGACTGCAATGATGGTGACACCGTTGCAAAGCAGCCTGTGTGCTGAAGAGGCCCAGCACTAGCTTTCCCTGCTGGTTCTTCTGCTCTGGGAGCAGATTTTGGATTCAAATGGAGTTTTAGGTATGAAACCGAGGAGAGACTGCAATGATGGTGACACCGTTGCAAAGCAGCCTGTGTGCTGAAGAGGCCCAGCACTAGCTTTCCCTGCTGGTTCTTCTGCTGTGGGAGCAGATGCCACTGTTCATTCTGTGCTGACTGTGTTGCTGCCAGCAGAGAGCAGGCTCTGAACTGATTCCATTCAAATGCTTTTCCTGTATGAAAGGGAGCAGTGAAAGCAACGATGGATGCACCAATGTAAAGGTGATTGTGTGCTGAACAGGTCCAGCACCAGCTTTCAATCCTGACACTTCTGCTGTGGGAGCAGAGGCCAAACGTTCGTGCTGTACTCACTGTGCTGCCTGCAGCTGAGAGCGACCAGCTGAGAATTTGGATTCAAATGGAGTTTTAGGTATGAAACCGAGGAGAGACTGCAATGATGGTGACACCGTTGCAAAGCAGCCTGTGTGCTGAAGAGGCCCAGCACTAGCTTTCCCTGCTGGTTCTTCTGCTGTGGGAGCAGATGCCACTGTTCATTCTGTGCTGACTGTGTTGCTGCCAGCAGAGAGCAGGCTCTGAACTGATTCCATTCAAATGCTTTTCCTGTATGAAAGGGAGCAGTGAAAGCAACGATGGATGCACCAATGTAAAGGTGATTGTGTGCTGAACAGGTCCAGCACCAGCTTTCAATCCTGGCTCTTCTGCTGTGGGAGCAGAAGCCAAACGTTCGTGCTGTACTCACTGTGCTGCTGGGCAGCTGAAAGCGACCAGCTGAGAATTTGGATTCAAATGGAGTTTTAGGTATGAAACCGAGGAGAGACTGCAATGATGGTGACACCGTTGCAAAGCAGCCTGTGTGCTGAAGAGGCCCAGCACTAGCTTTCCCTGCTGGTTCTTCTGCTGTGGGAGCAGATGCCACTGTTCATTCTGTGCTGACTGTGTTGCTGCCAGCAGAGAGCAGGCTCTGAACTGATTCCATTCAAATGCTTTTCCTGTATGAAAGGGAGCAGTGAAAGCAACGATGGATGCACCAATGTAAAGGTGATTGTGTGCTGAACAGGTCCAGCACCAGCTTTCAATCCTGGCTCTTCTGCTGTGGGAGCAGAAGCCAAACGTTCGTGCTGTACTCACTGTGCTGCTGGGCAGCTGAAAGCGACCAGCTGAGAATTTGGATTCAAATGGAGTTTTAGGTATGAAACCGAGGAGAGACTGCAATGATGGTGACACCGTTGCAAAGCAGCCTGTGTGCTGAAGAGGCCCAGCACTAGCTTTCCCTGCTGGTTCTTCTGCTGTGGGAGCAGATGCCACTGTTCATTCTGTGCTGACTGTGTTGCTGCCAGCAGAGAGCAGGCTCTGAACTGATTCCATTCAAATGCTTTTCCTGTATGAAAGGGAGCAGTGAAAGCAACGATGGATGCACCAATGTAAAGGTGATTGTGTGCTGAACAGGTCCAGCACAAGCTTTCAATCCTGGCTCTTCTGCTGTGGGAGCAGAAGCCAAACGTTCGTGCTGTACTCACTGTGCTGCCTGCAGCTGAGAGCGACCAGCTGAGAATTTGGATTCAAATGGACTTTTAGGTATGAAACCGAGGAGAGACTGCAATGATGGTGACACCGTTGCAAAGCAGCCTGTGTGCTGAAGAGGCCCAGCACTAGCTTTCCCTGCTGGTTCTTCTGCTGTGGGAGCAGATGCCACTGTTCTTTCTGTGCTGACTGTGTTGCTGCCAGCAGAGAGCAGGCTCTGAACTGATTCCATTCAAATGCTTTTCCTGTATGAAAGGGAGCAGTGAAAGCAACGATGGATGCACCAATGTAAAGGTGATTGTGTGCTGAACAGGTCCAGCACAAGCTTTCAATCCTGGCTCTTCTGCTGTGGGAGCAGAAGCCAAACGTTCGTGCTGTACTCACTGTGCTGCTGGGCAGCTGAAAGCGACCAGCTGAGAATTTGGATTCAAATGGACTTTTAGGTATGAAACCGAGGAGAGACTGCAATGATGGTGACACCGTTGCAAAGCAGCCTGTGTGCTGAAGAGGCCCAGCACTAGCTTTCCCTGCTGGTTCTTCTGCTGTGGGAGCAGATGCCACTGTTCATTCTGTGCTGACTGTGTTGCTGCCAGCAGAGAGCAGGCTCTGAACTGATTCCATTCAAATGCTTTTCCTGTATGAAAGGGAGCAGTGAAAGCAACGATGGATGCACCAATGTAAAGGTGATTGTGTGCTGAACAGGTCCAGCACCAGCTTTCAATCCTGGCTCTTCTGCTGTGGGAGCAGATGCCAAACGTTCGTGCTGTACTCACTGTGCTGCCTGCAGCTGAGAGCGACCAGCTGAGAATTTGGATTCAAATGGAGTTTTAGGTATGAAACCGAGGAGAGACTGCAATGATGGTGACACCGTTGCAAAGCAGCCTGTGTGCTGAAGAGGCCCAGCACTAGCTTTCCCTGCTGGTTCTTCTGCTGTGGGAGCAGATGCCACTGTTCTTTCTGTGCTGACTGTGTTGCTGCGCAGCAGAGAGCAGGCTCTGAACTGATTCCATTCAAATGCTTTTCCTGTATGAAAGGGAGCAGTGAAAGCAACGATGGATGCACCAATGTAAAGGTGATTGTGTGCTGAACAGGTCCAGCACCAGCTTTCAATCCTGGCTCTTCTGCTGTGGGAGCAGAAGCCAAACGTTCGTGCTGTACTCACTGTGCTGCTGGGCAGCTGAGAGCGACCAGCTGAGAATTTGGATTCAAATGGAGTTTTAGGTATGAAACCGAGGAGAGACTGCAATGATGGTGACACCGTTGCAAAGCAGCCTGTGTGCTGAAGAGGCCCAGCACTAGCTTTCCCTGCTGGTTCTTCTGCTGTGGGAGCAGATGCCACTGTTCTTTCTGTGCTGACTGTGTTGCTGCCAGCAGAGAGCAGGCTCTGAACTGATTCCATTCAAATGCTTTTCCTGTATGAAAGGGAGCAGTGAAAGCAACGATGGATGCACCAATGTAAAGGTGATTGTGTGCTGAACAGGTCCAGCACAGCTTTCAATCCTGGCTCTTCTGCTGTGGGAGCAGAAGCCAAACGTTCGTGCTGTACTCACTGTGCTGCTGGGCAGCTGAGAGCGACCAGCTGAGAATTTGGATTCAAATGGAGTTTTAGGTATGAAACCGAGGAGAGACTGCAATGATGGTGACACCGTTGCAAAGCAGCCTGTGTGCTGAAGAGGCCCAGCACTAGCTTTCCCTGCTGGTTCTTCTGCTGTGGGAGCAGATGCCACTGTTCTTTCTGTGCTGACTGTGTTGCTGCCAGCAGAGAGCAGGCTCTGAACTGATTCCATTCAAATGCTTTTCCTGTATGAAAGGGAGCAGTGAAAGCAACGATGGATGCACCAATGTAAAGGTGATTGTGTGCTGAACAGGTCCAGCACAAGCTTTCCCTCCTGGCTCTTCTGCTGTGGGAGCAGAAGCCAAACGTTCGTGCTGTACTCACTGTGCTGCTGCGCAGCAGAGAGCAGGCTCTTTACTGATTCCATTCAAATGATTTTCCTGTATGAAAGGGAGCAGTGAAAGCAACGATGGATGCACCAATGTAAAGGTGATTGTGTGCTGAACAGGTCCAGCACAAGCTTTCCCTCCTGGCTCTTCTGCTGTGGGAGCAGATGCCAAACGTTCGTGCTGTACTCACTGTGCTGCCTGCAGCTGAGAGCGACCAGCTGAGAATTTGGATTCAAATGGACTTTTAGGTATGAAACCGAGGAGAGACTGCAATGATGGTGACACCGTTGCAAAGCAGCCTGTGTGCTGAAGAGGCCCAGCACTAGCTTTCCCTGCTGGTTCTTCTGCTGTGGGAGCAGATGCCACTGTTCTTTCTGTGCTGACTGTGCTGCTGCGCAGCAGAGAGCAGGCTCTGAACTGATTCCATTCAAATGCTTTTCCTGTATGAAAGGGAGCAGTGAAAGTAACGATGGATGCACCAATGTAAAGGTGATTGTGTGCTGAACAGGTCCAGCACAAGCTTTCAATCCTGACACTTCTGCTGTGGGAGCAGATGCCACTGTTCATTCTGTGCTGACTGTGTTGCTGCGCAGCAGAGAGCAGGCTCTGAACTGATTCCATTCAAATGCTTTTCCTGTATGAAAGGGAGCAGTGAAAGCAACGATGGATGCACCAATGTAAAGGTGATTGTGTGCTGAACAGTTCCAGCACCAGCTTTCAATCCTGGCTCTTCTGCTGTGGGAACAGAAGCCAAACGTTCGTGCTGTACTCACTGTGCTGCTGGGCAGCTGAAAGCGACCAGCTGAGAATTTGGATTCAAATGGAGTTTTAGGTATGAAACCGAGGAGAGACTGCAATGATGGTGACACCGTTGCAAAGCAGCCTGTGTGCTGAAGAGGCCCAGCACTAGCTTTCCCTGCTGGTTCTTCTGCTGTGGGAGCAGATGCCACTGTTCGTTCTGTGCTGACTGTGTTGCTGCCAGCAGAGAGCAGGCTCTTTACTGATTCCATTCAAATGATTTTCCTGTATGAAAGGGAGCAGTGAAAGCAACGATGGATGCACCAATGTAAAGGTGATTGTGTGCTGAACAGGTCCAGCACAAGCTTTCCCTCCTGGCTCTTCTGCTGTGGGAGCAGATGCCAAACGTTCGTGCTGTACTCACTGTGCTGCCTGCAGCTGAGAGCGACCAGCTGAGAATTTGGATTCAAATGGACTTTTAGGTATGAAACCGAGGAGAGACTGCAATGATGGTGACACCGTTGCAAAGCAGCCTGTGTGCTGAAGAGGCCCAGCACTAGCTTTCCCTGCTGGTTCTTCTGCTGTGGGAGCAGATGCCACTGTTCTTTCTGTGCTGACTGTGCTGCTGCGCAGCAGAGAGCAGGCTCTGAACTGATTCCATTCAAATGCTTTTCCTGTATGAAAGGGAGCAGTGAAAGTAACAATGGATGCACCAATGTAAAGGTGATTTGGGAGCAGTGAGCAGAAGCCAAACGTTCGTGCTGTACTCACTGTGCTGCACTGCAGCTGAACAGGTCCAGCACAAGCTTTCAATCCTGACACTTCTGCTGTGGGAGCAGATGCCACTGTTCATTCTGTGCTGACTGTGTTGCTGCGCAGCAGAGAGCAGGCTCTGAACTGATTCCATTCAAATGCTTTTCCTGTATGAAAGGGAGCAGTGAAAGCAACGATGGATGCACCAATGTAAAGGTGATTGTGTGCTGAACAGTTCCAGCACCAGCTTTCAATCCTGGCTCTTCTGCTGTGGGAGCAGAAGCCAAACGTTCGTGCTGTACTCACTGTGCTGCTGGGCAACTGAACGCGACCAGCTGAGAATTTGGATTCAAATGGAGTTTTAGGTATGAAACCGAGGAGAGACTGCAATGATGGTGACACCGTTGCAAAGCAGCCTGTGTGCTGAAGAGGCCCAGCACTAGCTTTCCCTGCTGGTTCTTCTGCTGTGGGAGCAGATGCCACTGTTCGTTCTGTGCTGACTGTGTTGCTGCCAGCAGAGAGCAGGCTCTTTACTGATTCCATTCAAATGATTTTCCTGTATGAAAGGGAGCAGTGAAAGCAACGATGGATGCACCAATGTAAAGGTGATTGTGTGCTGAACAGGTCCAGCACAAGCTTTCCCTCCTGGCTCTTCTGCTGTGGGAGCAGATGCCAAACGTTCGTGCTGTACTCACTGTGCTGCCTGCAGCTGAGAGCGACCAGCTGAGAATTTGGATTCAAATGGACTTTTAGGTATGAAACCGAGGAGAGACTGCAATGATGGTGACACCGTTGCAAAGCAGCCTGTGTGCTGAAGAGGCCCAGCACTAGCTTTCCCTGCTGGTTCTTCTGCTGTGGGAGCAGATGCCACTGTTCTTTCTGTGCTGACTGTGCTGCTGCGCAGCAGAGAGCAGGCTCTGAACTGATTCCATTCAAATGCTTTTCCTGTATGAAAGGGAGCAGTGAAAGTAACGATGGATGCACCAATGTAAAGGTGATTGTGTGCTGAACAGGTCCAGCACAAGCTTTCAATCCTGACACTTCTGCTGTGGGAGCAGATGCCACTGTTCATTCTGTGCTGACTGTGTTGCTGCGCAGCAGAGAGCAGGCTCTGAACTGATTCCATTCAAATGCTTTTCCTGTATGAAAGGGAGCAGTGAAAGCAACGATGGATGCACCAATGTAAAGGTGATTGTGTGCTGAACAGTTCCAGCACCAGCTTTCAATCCTGGCTCTTCTGCTGTGGGAACAGAAGCCAAACGTTCGTGCTGTACTCACTGTGCTGCTGGGCAGCTGAAAGCGACCAGCTGAGAATTTGGATTCAAATGGAGTTTTAGGTATGAAACCGAGGAGAGACTGCAATGATGGTGACACCGTTGCAAAGCAGCCTGTGTGCTGAAGAGGCCCAGCACTAGCTTTCCCTGCTGGTTCTTCTGCTGTGGGAGCAGATGCCACTGTTCGTTCTGTGCTGACTGTGTTGCTGCCAGCAGAGAGCAGGCTCTTTACTGATTCCATTCAAATGATTTTCCTGTATGAAAGGGAGCAGTGAAAGCAACGATGGATGCACCAATGTAAAGGTGATTGTGTGCTGAACAGGTCCAGCACAAGCTTTCCCTCCTGGCTCTTCTGCTGTGGGAGCAGATGCCAAACGTTCGTGCTGTACTCACTGTGCTGCCTGCAGCTGAGAGCGACCAGCTGAGAATTTGGATTCAAATGGACTTTTAGGTATGAAACCGAGGAGAGACTGCAATGATGGTGACACCGTTGCAAAGCAGCCTGTGTGCTGAAGAGGCCCAGCACTAGCTTTCCCTGCTGGTTCTTCTGCTGTGGGAGCAGATGCCACTGTTCTTTCTGTGCTGACTGTGCTGCTGCGCAGCAGAGAGCAGGCTCTGAACTGATTCCATTCAAATGCTTTTCCTGTATGAAAGGGAGCAGTGAAAGTAACGATGGATGCACCAATGTAAAGGTGATTGTGTGCTGAACAGGTCCAGCACAAGCTTTCAATCCTGACACTTCTGCTGTGGGAGCAGATGCCACTGTTCATTCTGTGCTGACTGTGTTGCTGCGCAGCAGAGAGCAGGCTCTGAACTGATTCCATTCAAATGCTTTTCCTGTATGAAAGGGAGCAGTGAAAGCAACGATGGATGCACCAATGTAAAGGTGATTGTGTGCTGAACAGTTCCAGCACCAGCTTTCAATCCTGGCTCTTCTGCTGTGGGAACAGAAGCCAATTCAAATGATTTTCCTGTATGAAAGGGAGCAGTGAAAGCAACGATGGATGCACCAATGTAAAGGTGATTGTGTGCTGAACAGGTCCAGCACAAGCTTTCCCTCCTGGCTCTTCTGCTGTGGGAGCAGATGCCAAACGTTCGTGCTGTACTCACTGTGCTGCCTGCAGCTGAGAGCGACCAGCTGAGAATTTGGATTCAAATGGACTTTTAGGTATGAAACCGAGGAGAGACTGCAATGATGGTGACACCGTTGCAAAGCAGCCTGTGTGCTGAAGAGGCCCAGCACTAGCTTTCCCTGCTGGTTCTTCTGCTGTGGGAGCAGATGCCACTGTTCGTTCTGTGCTGACTGTGTTGCTGCCAGCAGAGAGCAGGCTCTGAACTGATTCCATTCAAATGCTTTTCCTGTATGAAAGGGAGCAGTGAAAGCAACGATGGATGCACCAATGTAAAGGTGATTGTGTGCTGAACAGGTCCAGCACCAGCTTTCAATCCTGGCTCTGCTGTGGGAGCAGAAGCCAAACGTTCGTGCTGTACTCACTGTGCTGCCTGCAGCTGAGAGAGACCAGCTGAGAATTTGGATTCAAATGGACTTTTAGGTATGAAACCGAGGAGAGACTGCAATGATGGTGACACCGTTGCAAAGCAGCCTGTGTGCTGAAGAGGCCCAGCACAAGCTTTCCCTGCTGGTTCTTCTGCTGTGGGAGCAGATGCCACTGTTCGTTCTGTGCTGACTGTGTTGCTGCCAGCAGAGAGCAGGCTCTGAACTGATTCCATTCAAATGCTTTTCCTGTATGAAAGGGAGCAGTGAAAGCAACGATGGATGCACCAATGTAAAGGTGATTGTGTGCTGAACAGGTCCAGCACCAGCTTTCAATCCTGGCTCTTCTGCTGTGGGAGCAGAGGCCAAACGTTCGTGCTGTACTCACTGTGCTGCCTGCAGCTGAGAGCGACCAGCTGAGAATTTGGATTCAAATGGAGTTTTAGGTATGAAACCGAGGAGAGACTGCAATGATGGTGACACCGTTGCAAAGCAGCCTGTGTGCTGAAGAGGCCCAGCACTAGCTTTCCCTGCTGGTTCTTCTGCTGTGGGAGCAGATGCCACTGTTCTTTCTGTGCTGACTGTGTTGCTGCGCAGCAGAGAGCAGGCTCTGAACTGATTCCATTCAAATGCTTTTCCTGTATGAAAGGGAGCAGTGAAAGCAACGATGGATGCACCAATGTAAAGGTGATTGTGTGCTGAACAGGTCCAGCACCAGCTTTCAATCCTGACTCTTCTGCTGTGGGAGCAGAGGCCAAACGTTCGTGCTGTACTCACTGTGCTGCCTGCAGCTGAGAGCGACCAGCTGAGAATTTGGATTCAAATGGAGTTTTAGGTATGAAACCGAGGAGAGACTGCAATGATGGTGACACCGTTGCAAAGCAGCCTGTGTGCTGAAGAGGCCCAGCACTAGCTTTCCCTGCTGGTTCTTCTGCTGTGGGAGCAGATGCCACTGTTCATTCTGTGCTGACTGTGTTGCTGCCAGCAGAGAGCAGGCTCTGAACTGATTCCATTCAAATGCTTTTCCTGTATGAAAGGGAGCAGTGAAAGCAACGATGGATGCACCAATGTAAAGGTGATTGTGTGCTGAACAGTTCCAGCACCAGCTTTCAATCCTGGCTCTTCTGCTGTGGGAACAGAAGCCAAACGAAAGGTGATTGTGTGCTGAACAGGTCCAGCACCAGCTTTCAATCCTAGCTCTTCTGCTGTGGGAGCAGAAGCCAAACGTTCGTGCTGTACTCACTGTGCTGCTGGGCAGCTGAAAGCGACCAGCTGAGAATTTGGATTCAAATGGAGTTTTAGGTATGAAACCGAGGAGAGACTGCAATGATGGTGACACCGTTGCAAAGCAGCCTGTGTGCTGAAGAGGCCCAGCACTAGCTTTCCCTGCTGGTTCTTTTGCTGTGGGAGCAGATGCCACTGTTCGTTCTGTGCTGACTGTGTTGCTGCCAGCAGAGAGCAGGCTCTGAACTGATTCCATTCAAATGCTTTTCCTGTATGAAAGGGAGCAGTGAAAGCAACGATGGATGCACCAATGTAAAGGTGATTGTGTGCTGAACAGTTCCAGCACCAGCTTTCAATCCTGGCTCTTCTGCTGTGGGAACAGAAGCCAAACGTTCGTGCTGTACTCACTGTGCTGCTGGGCAGCTGAAAGCGACCAGCTGAGAATTTGGATTCAAATGGAGTTTTAGGTATGAAACCGAGGAGAGACTGCAATGATGGTGACACCGTTGCAAAGCAGCCTGTGTGCTGAAGAGGCCCAGAACCAGCTTTCCCTGCTGGTTCTTCTGCGGTGGGAGCAGATGCCACTGTTCATTCTGTGCTGACTGTGTTGCTGCGCAGCAGAGAGCAGGCTCTGAACTGATTCCATTCAAATGCTTTTCCTGTATGAAAGGGAGCAGTGAAAGCAACGATGGATGCACCAATGTAAAGGTGATTGTGTGCTGAACAGGTCCAGCACCAGCTTTCAATCCTGGCTCTTCTGCTGTGGGAGCAGAAGCCAAACGTTCGTGCTGTACACACTGTGCTGCCTGCAGCTGAGAGCGAACAGCTGAGAATTTGGATTCAAATGGAGTTTTAGGTATGAAACCAGGAGAGACTGCAATGATGGTGACACCGTTGCAAAGCAGCCTGTGTGCTGAAGAGGCCCAGCACTAGCTTTCCCTGCTGGTTCTTCTGCTGTGGGAGCAGATGCCACTGTTCTTTCTGTGCTGACTGTGTTGCTGCCAGCAGAGAGCAGGCTCTGAACTGATTCCATTCAAATGCTTTTCCTGTATGAAAGGGAGCAGTGAAAGCAACGATGGATGCACCAATGTAAAGGTGATTGTGTGCTGAACAGGTCCAGCACCAGCTTTCAATCCTGACACTTCTGTTGTGGGAGGAGAAGCCAAACGTTCGTGCTGTACTCACTGTGCTGCTGGGCAACTGAAAGACCAGCTGAGAATTTGGATTCAAATGGAGTTTTAGGTATGAAACCGAGGAGAGACTGCAATGATGGTGACACCGTTGCAAAGCAGCCTGTGTGTGAAGAGGCCCAGCACTAGCTTTCCCTGCTGGTTCTTCTGCTGTGGGAGCAGATGCCACTGTTCGTTCTGTGCTGACTGTGTTGCTGCGCAGCAGAGAGCAGGCTCTGAACTGATTCCATTCCTGTATGAAGGGAGCAGTGAAAGCAACGATGGATGCACCAATGTAAAGGTGATTGTGTGCTGAACAGGTCCAGCACAAGCTTTCAATCCTGGCTCTTCTGCTGTGGGAGCAGAAGCCAAACGTTCGTGCTGTACTCACTGTGCTGCTGAGCAACTGAAAGCGACCAGCTGAGAATTTGGATTCAAATGGAGTTTTAGGTATGAAACCGAGGAGAGACTGCAATGATGGTGACACCGTTGCAAAGCAGCCTGTGTGCTGAAGAGGCCCAGCACTAGCTTTCCCTGCTGGTTCTTCTGCTGTGGGAGCAGATGCCACTGTTCTTTCTGTGCTGACTGTGTTGCTGCCAGCAGAGAGCAGGCTCTGAACTGATTCCATTCAAATGCTTTTCCTGTATGAAAGGGAGCAGTGAAAGCAACGATGGATGCACCAATGTAAAGGTGATTGTGTGCTGAACAGGTCCAGCACAAGCTTTCAATCCTGGCTCTTCTGCTGTGGGAGCAGAAGCCAAACGTTCGTGCTGTACTCACTGTGCTGCTGGGCAGCTGAAAGCGACCAGCTGAGAATTTGGATTCAAATGGAGTTTTAGGTATGAAACCGAGGAGAGACTGCAATGATGGTGACACCGTTGCAAAGCAGCCTGTGTGCTGAAGAGGCCCAGCACTAGCTTTCCCTGCTGGTTCTTCTGCTGTGGGAGCAGATGCCACTGTTCTTTCTGTGCTGACTGTGTTGCTGCGCAGCAGAGAGCAGGCTCTGAACTGATTCCATTCAAATGCTTTTCCTGTATGAAAGGGAGCAGTGAAAGCAACGATGGATGCACCAATGTAAAGGTGATTGTGTGCTGAACAGGTCCAGCACAAGCTTTCAATCCTGGCTCTTCTGCTGTGGGAGCAGAAGCCAAACGTTCGTGCTGTACTCACTGTGCTGCTGGGCAGCTGAAAGCGACCAGCTGAGAATTTGGATTCAAATGGAGTTTTAGGTATGAAACCGAGGAGAGACTGCAATGATGGTGACACCGTTGCAAAGCAGCCTGTGTGCTGAAGAGGCCCAGCACTAGCTTTCCCTGCTGGTTCTTCTGCTGTGGGAGCAGATGCCACTGTTCTTTCTGTGCTGACTGTGTTGCTGCCAGCAGAGAGCAGGCTCTGAACTGATTCCATTCAAATGCTTTTCCTGTATGAAAGGGAGCAGTGAAAGCAACGATGGATGCACCAATGTAAAGGTGATTGTGTGCTGAACAGGTCCAGCACAAGCTTTCAATCCTGGCTCTTCTGCTGTGGGAGCAGAAGCCAAACGTTCGTGCTGTACTCACTGTGCTGCTGGGCAACTGAAAGCGACCAGCTGAGAATTTGGATTCAAATGGAGTTTTAGGTATGAAACCGAGGAGAGACTGCAATGATGGTGACACCGTTGCAAAGCAGCCTGTGTGCTGAAGAGGCCCAGCACTAGCTTTCCCTGCTGGTTCTTCTGCTGTGGGAGCAGATGCCACTGTTCATTCTGTGCTGACAGTGTTGCTGCGCAGCAGAGAGCAGGCTCTGAACTGATTCCATTCAAATGCTTTTCCTGTATGAAAGGGAGCAGTGAAAGCAACGATGGATGCACCAATGTAAAGGTGATTGTGTGCTGAACAGGTCCAGCACAAGCTTTCAATCCTGGCTCTTCTGCTGTGGGAGCAGAAGCCAAACGTTCGTGCTGTACTCACTGTGCTGCTGGGCAGCTGAAAGCGACCAGCTGAGAATTTGGATTCAAATGGAGTTTTAGGTATGAAACCGAGGAGAGACTGCAATGATGGTGACACCGTTGCAAAGCAGCCTGTGTGCTGAAGAGGCCCAGCACTAGCTTTCCCTGCTGGTTCTTCTGCTGTGGGAGCAGATGCCACTGTTCTTTCTGTGCTGACTGTGTTGCTGCGCAGCAGAGAGCAGGCTCTGAACTGATTCCATTCAAATGCTTTTCCTGTATGAAAGGGAGCAGTGAAAGCAACGATGGATGCACCAATGTAAAGGTGATTGTGTGCTGAACAGGTCCAGCACAAGCTTTCAATCCTGGCTCTTCTGCTGTGGGAGCAGAAGCCAAACGTTCGTGCTGTACTCACTGTGCTGCTGGGCAGCTGAAAGCGACCAGCTGAGAATTTGGATTCAAATGGAGTTTTAGGTATGAAACCGAGGAGAGACTGCAATGATGGTGACACCGTTGCAAAGCAGCCTGTGTGCTGAAGAGGCCCAGCACTAGCTTTCCCTGCTGGTTCTTCTGCTGTGGGAGCAGATGCCACTGTTCTTTCTGTGCTGACTGTGTTGCTGCCAGCAGAGAGCAGGCTCTGAACTGATTCCATTCAAATGCTTTTCCTGTATGAAAGGGAGCAGTGAAAGCAACGATGGATGCACCAATGTAAAGGTGATTGTGTGCTGAACAGGTCCAGCACAAGCTTTCAATCCTGGCTCTTCTGCTGTGGGAGCAGAAGCCAAACGTTCGTGCTGTACTCACTGTGCTGCTGGGCAGCTGAAAGCGACCAGCTGAGAATTTGGATTCAAATGGAGTTTTAGGTATGAAACCGAGGAGAGACTGCAATGATGGTGACACCGTTGCAAAGCAGCCTGTGTGCTGAAGAGGCCCAGCACTAGCTTTCCCTGCTGGTTCTTCTGCTGTGGGAGCAGATGCCACTGTTCATTCTGTGCTGACTGTGTTGCTGCCAGCAGAGAGCAGGCTCTGAACTGATTCCATTCAAATGCTTTTCCTGTATGAAAGGGAGCAGTGAAAGCAACGATGGATGCACCAATGTAAAGGTGATTGTGTGCTGAACAGGTCCAGCACAAGCTTTCCCTCCTGGCTCTTCTGCTGTGGGAGCAGAAGCCAAACGTTCGTGCTGTACTCACTGTGCTGCTGGGCAGCTGAAAGCGACCAGCTGAGAATTTGGATTCAAATGGAGTTTTAGGTATGAAACCGAGGAGAGACTGCAATGATGGTGACACCGTTGCAAAGCAGCCTGTGTGCTGAAGAGGCCCAGCACTAGCTTTCCCTGCTGGTTCTTCTGCTGTGGGAGCAGATGCCACTGTTCTTTCTGTGCTGACTGTGTTGCTGCCAGCAGAGAGCAGGCTCTGAACTGATTCCATTCAAATGCTTTTCCTGTATGAAAGGGAGCAGTGAAAGCAACGATGGATGCACCAATGTAAAGGTGATTGTGTGCTGAACAGGTCCAGCACAAGCTTTCAATCCTGGCTCTTCTGCTGTGGGAGCAGAAGCCAAACGTTCGTGCTGTACTCACTGTGCTGCTGGGCAACTGAAAGCGACCAGCTGAGAATTTGGATTCAAATGGAGTTTTAGGTATGAAACCGAGGAGAGACTGCAATGATGGTGACACCGTTGCAAAGCAGCCTGTGTGCTGAAGAGGCCCAGCACTAGCTTTCCCTGCTGGTTCTTCTGCTGTGGGAGCAGATGCCACTGTTCATTCTGTGCTGACTGTGTTGCTGCGCAGCAGAGAGCAGGCTCTGAACTGATTCCATTCAAATGCTTTTCCTGTATGAAAGGGAGCAGTGAAAGCAACGATGGATGCACCAATGTAAAGGTGATTGTGTGCTGAACAGGTCCAGCACAAGCTTTCAATCCTGGCTCTTCTGCTGTGGGAGCAGAAGCCAAACGTTCGTGCTGTACTCACTGTGCTGCTGGGCAGCTGAAAGCGACCAGCTGAGAATTTGGATTCAAATGGAGTTTTAGGTATGAAACCGAGGAGAGACTGCAATGATGGTGACACCGTTGCAAAGCAGCCTGTGTGCTGAAGAGGCCCAGCACTAGCTTTCCCTGCTGGTTCTTCTGCTGTGGGAGCAGATGCCACTGTTCTTTCTGTGCTGACTGTGTTGCTGCCAGCAGAGAGCAGGCTCTGAACTGATTCCATTCAAATGCTTTTCCTGTATGAAAGGGAGCAGTGAAAGCAACGATGGATGCACCAATGTAAAGGTGATTGTGTGCTGAACAGGTCCAGCACAAGCTTTCAATCCTGGCTCTTCTGCTGTGGGAACAGAAGCCAAACG
>NW_026912917.1:0-7500 GCF_034315485.1 Pezoporus occidentalis | reverse complement strand
AGAGGGGAGAAATGGGGTAGGGTTAGGTTTACGGTTAGGGTTAGGGTTAGGGTTAGGGTTAGGGTTAGGGTTAGGGTTGAGAACCTCTGTGGGTCATTAGAATCCTCTTGAACATGCTTTATTTTGCTCACTTTGTTACGTTTCCTCTGTTTTCCTGTATATATATATACATATAGTATTACACTCACTTTGTTACAGTTACAGGGGAGAAATGGGTTAGGGTTAGTGTTAGTGTTAGGGTTAGGGTTAGGGTTAGGGTTGAGTACCTCTGTGGGTCATTAGAATGCTCTTGAACATGCTTTATTTTGCTCACTTTGTTACATTTACTGTGTTTTCCTATATATCTATATATATAGTGTTGCACTCACTTTGTTACAGTTACAGGGGAGAAATGGGTTAGGGTTAGGGTTAGGGTTAGGGTTAGGGTTGGGGTTGAGAACCTCTGTGGGTCATTAGAATGCTCTTGAACATACTTTATTTTGCTCACTTTGTTACGTTTACTGTGTTTTCCTATATATCTAGATATATAGTATTACACTCGCTTTGTTACAGTTAGAGGGGAGAAATGGGGTAGGGTTAGGTTTACGGTTAGGGTTAGGGTTAGGGTTAGGGTTAGGGTTAGGGTTGAGAACCTCTGTGGGTCATTAGAATCCTCTTGAACATGCTTTATTTTGATCACTTTGTTACGTTTCCTCTGTTTTCCTGTATATATATATACATATAGTATTACACTCACTTTGTTACAGTTACAGGGGAGAAATGGGTTAGGGTTAGGGTTAGGGTTAGGGTTAGGGTTAGGGTTAGGGTTAGGGTTAGGGTTAGGGTCTGTGGGTCATTAGAATGCTCTTGAACATGCTTTATTTTGCTCACTTTGTTACATTTACTGTTTTCCTGTATATATATATACCACTATATATATATATATAGGGCACTTTTGTTACAGTTACAGGGGAGAAATGGGTTAGGGTTAGGGTTAGGGTTAGGGTTAGGGTTGGGGTTGAGAACCTCTGTGGGTCATTAGAATGCTCTTGAACATACTTTATTTTGCTCACTTTGTTACGTTTACTGTGTTTTCCTATATATCTATATATATAGTATTACACTCGCTTTGTTACAGTTAGAGGGGAGAAATGGGGTAGGGTTAGGTTTACGGTTAGGGTTAGGGTTAGGGTTAGGGTTAGGGTTAGGGTTGAGAACCTCTGTGGGTCATTAGAATCCTCTTGAACATGCTTTATTTTGATCACTTTGTTACGTTTCCTCTGTTTTCCTGTATATATATATACATATAGTATTACACTCACTTTGTTACAGTTACAGGGGAGAAATGGGTTAGGGTTAGGGTTAGGTTTAGGGTTAGGGTTAGGGTTAGGGTTAGGGTTAGGGTTGAGAACCTCTGTGGGTCATTAGAATGCTCTTGAACATGTTTTATTTTGCTCACTTTGTTACGTTTCCTCTGTTTTCCTGTATATATATATACATATAGTATTACACTCACTTTGTTACAGTTACAGGGGAGAAATGGGTTAGGGTTAGTGTTAGGGTTAGGGTTAGGGTTAGGGTTGAGTACCTCTGTGGGTCATTAGAATGCTCTTGAACATGCTTTATTTTGCTCACTTTGTTACATTTACTGTGTTTTCCTATATATCATATATATAGTGTTGCACTCACTTTGTTACAGTTACAGGGGAGAAATGGGTTAGGGTTAGGGTTAGGGTTAGGGTTAGGGTTGGGGTTGAGAACCTCTGTGGGTCATTAGAATGCTCTTGAACATACTTTATTTTGCTCACTTTGTTACGTTTACTGTGTTTTCCTATATATATATATATATAGTATTACACTCGCTTTGTTACAGTTAGAGGGGAGAAATGGGGTAGGGTTAGGTTTACCGTTAGGGTTAGGGTTAGGGTTAGGGTTAGGGTTAGGGTTAGGGTTAGGGTTGAGAACCTCTGTGGGTCATTAGAATGCTCTTGAACATGCTTTATTTTGCTCACTTTGTTACGTTTCCTCTGTTTTCCTGTATATATATATACATATAGTATTACACTCACTTTGTTACAGTTACAGGGGAGAAATGGGTTAGGGTTAGGGTTAGGGTTAGGGTTAGGGTTAGGGTTGAGTACCTCTGTGGGTCATTAGAATGCTCTTGAACATGCTTTATTTTGCTCACTTTGTTACATTTACTGTGTTTTCCTATATATCTATATATATAGTGTTGCACTCACTTTGTTACAGTTACAGGGGAGAAATGGGTTAGGGTTAGGGTTAGGGTTAGGGTTAGGGTTAGGGTTGAGAACCTCTGTGGGTCATTAGAATGCTCTTGAACATACTTTATTTTGCTCACTTTGTTACGTTTACTGTGTTTTCCTATATATCTATATATATAGTATTACACTCGCTTTGTTACAGTTAGAGGGGAGAAATGGGGTAGGGTTAGGTTTACGGTTAGGGTTAGGGTTAGGGTTAGGGTTAGGGTTGAGAACCTCTGTGGGTCATTAGAATCCTCTTGAACATGCTTTATTTTGATCACTTTGTTACGTTTCCTCTGTTTTCCTGTATATATATATACATATAGTATTACACTCACTTTGTTACAGTTACAGGGGAGAAATGGGTTAGGGTTAGGGTTAGGTTTAGGGTTAGGGTTAGGGTTAGGGTTAGGGTTAGGGTTGAGAACCTCTGTGGGTCATTAGAATGCTCTTGAACATGTTTTATTTTGCTCACTTTGTTACGTTTCCTCTGTTTTCCTGTATATATATATACATATAGTATTACACTCACTTTGTTACAGTTACAGGGGAGAAATGGGTTAGGTTAGTGTTAGTGTTAGGGTTAGGGTTAGGGTTAGGGTTGAGTACCTCTGTGGGTCATTAGAATGCTCTTGAACATGCTTTATTTTGCTCACTTTGTTACATTTACTGTGTTTTCCTATATATCTATATATATAGTGTTGCACTCACTTTGTTACAGTTACAGGGGAGAAATGGGTTAGGGTTAGGGTTAGGGTTAGGGTTAGGGTTGGGGTTGAGAACCTCTGTGGGTCATTAGAATGCTCTTGAACATACTTTATTTTGCTCACTTTGTTACGTTTACTGTGTTTTCCTATATATCTAGATATATAGTATTACACTCGCTTTGTTACAGTTAGAGGGGAGAAATGGGGTAGGGTTAGGTTTACGGTTAGGGTTAGGGTTAGGGTTAGGGTTAGGGTTAGGGTTGAGAACCTCTGTGGGTCATTAGAATCCTCTTGAACATGCTTTATTTTGATCACTTTGTTACGTTTCCTCTGTTTTCCTGTATATATATATACATATAGTATTACACTCACTTTGTTACAGTTACAGGGGAGAAATGGGTTAGGGTTAGGGTTAGGTTTAGGGTTAGGGTTAGGGTTAGGGTTAGGGTTAGGGTTGAGAACCTCTGTGGGTCATTAGAATGCTCTTGAACATGTTTTATTTTGCTCACTTTGTTACGTTTCCTCTGTTTTCCTGTATATATATATACATATAGTATTACACTCACTTTGTTACAGTTACAGGGGAGAAATGGGTTAGGGTTAGTGTTAGGGTTAGGGTTAGGGTTAGGGTTAGGGTTGAGTACCTCTGTGGGTCATTAGAATGCTCTTGAACATGCTTTATTTTGCTCACTTTGTTACATTTACTGTGTTTTCCTATATATCTATATATATAGTGTTGCACTCACTTTGTTACAGTTACAGGGGAGAAATGGGTTAGGGTTAGGGTTAGGGTTAGGGTTAGGGTTGGGGTTGAGAACCTCTGTGGGTCATTAGAATGCTCTTGAACATACTTTATTTTGCTCACTTTGTTACGTTTACTGTGTTTTCCTATATATCTATATATATAGTATTACACTCGCTTTGTTACAGTTAGAGGGGAGAAATGGGGTAGGGTTAGGTTTACGGTTAGGGTTAGGGTTAGGGTTGGGGTTGAGAACCTCTGTGGGTCATTAGAATCCTCTTGAACATGCTTTATTTTGATCACTTTGTTACGTTTCCTCTGTTTTCCTGTATATATATATACATATAGTATTACACTCACTTTGTTACAGTTACAGGGGAGAAATGGGTTAGGGTTAGGGTTAGGTTTAGGGTTAGGGTTAGGGTTAGGGTTAGGGTTAAGTTTGAGAACCTCTGTGGGTCATTAGAATGCTCTTGAACATGCTTTATTTTGCTCACTTTGTTACATTTACTGTGTTTTCCTATATATATATATATATAGTATTACACTCACTTTGTTACAGTTACAGGGGAGAAATGGGTTAGGGTTAGGGTTAGGGTTAGGGTTAGGGTTAGGGTTAGGGTTGAGAACCTCTGTGGGTCATTAGAATGCTCTTGAACATGCTTTATTTTGCTCACTTTGTTACGTTTACTGTGTTTTCCTATATATCTATATATATAGTATTACACTCGCTTTGTTACAGTTAGAGGGGAGAAATGGGTAGGGTTAGGTTTACGGTTAGGGTTAGGGTTAGGGTTAGGGTTAGGGTTGAGAACCTCTGTGGGTCATTAGAATCCTCTTGAACATGCTTTATTTTGATCACTTTGTTACGTTTCCTCTGTTTTCCTGTATATATATATACATATAGTATTACACTCACTTTGTTACAGTTACAGGGGAGAAATGGGTTAGGGTTAGGGTTAGGTTTAGGGTTAGGGTTAGGGTTAGGGTTAGGGTTAGGGTTGAGAACCTCTGTGGGTCATTAGAATGCTCTTGAACATGTTTTATTTTGCTCACTTTGTTACGTTTCCTCTGTTTTCCTGTATATATATATACATATAGTATTACACTCACTTTGTTACAGTTACAGGGGAGAAATGGGTTAGGGTTAGTGTTAGGGTTAGGGTTAGGGTTAGGGTTAGGGTTGACCTCTGTGGGTCATTAGAATGCTCTTGAACATGCTTTATTTTGCTCACTTTGTTACATTTACTGTGTTTTCCTATATATCTATATATATAGTGTTGCACTCACTTTGTTACAGTTACAGGGGAGAAATGGGTTAGGGTTAGGGTTAGGGTTAGGGTTAGGGTTGGGGTTGAGAACCTCTGTGGGTCATTAGAATGCTCTTGAACATACTTTATTTTGCTCACTTTGTTACGTTTACTGTGTTTTCCTATATATCTAGATATATAGTATTACACTCGCTTTGTTACAGTTAGAGGGGAGAAATGGGGTAGGGTTAGGTTTACGGTTAGGGTTAGGGTTAGGGTTAGGGTTAGGGTTGAGAACCTCTGTGGGTCATTAGAATCCTCTTGAACATGCTTTATTTTGATCACTTTGTTACGTTTCCTCTGTTTTCCTGTATATATATATACATATAGTATTACACTCACTTTGTTACAGTTACAGGGGAGAAATGGGTTAGGGTTAGGGTTAGGTTTAGGGTTAGGGTTAGGGTTAGGGTTAGGGTTAGGGTTGAGAACCTCTGTGGGTCATTAGAATGCTCTTGAACATGTTTTATTTTGCTCACTTTGTTACGTTTCCTCTGTTTTCCTGTATATATATATACATATAGTATTACACTCACTTTGTTACAGTTACAGGGGAGAAATGGGTTAGGGTTAGTGTTAGGGTTAGGGTTAGGGTTAGGGTTTGAGTACCTCTGTGGGTCATTAGAATGCTCTTGAACATGCTTTATTTTGCTCACTTTGTTACATTTACTGTGTTTTCCTATATATCTATATATATAGTGTTGCACTCACTTTGTTACAGTTACAGGGGAGAAATGGGTTAGGGTTAGGGTTAGGGTTAGGGTTAGGGTTGGGGTTGAGAACCTCTGTGGGTCATTAGAATGCTCTTGAACATACTTTATTTTGCTCACTTTGTTACGTTTACTGTGTTTTCCTATATATCTAGATATATAGTATTACACTCGCTTTGTTACAGTTAGAGGGGAGAAATGGGGTAGGGTTAGGTTTTAGGGTTAGGGTTAGGGTTAGGGTTAGGGTTAGGGTTGAGAACCTCTGTGGGTCATTAGAATCCTCTTGAACATGCTTTATTTTGATCACTTTGTTACGTTTCCTCTGTTTTCCTGTATATATATATACATATAGTATTACACTCACTTTGTTACAGTTACAGGGGAGAAATGGGTTAGGGTTAGGGTTAGGTTTAGGGTTAGGGTTAGGGTTAGGGTTAGGGTTAGGGTTAGGGTTGAGAACCTCTGTGGGTCATTAGAATGCTCTTGAACATGTTTTATTTTGCTCACTTTGTTACGTTTCCTCTGTTTTCCTGTATATATATATACATATAGTATTACACTCACTTTGTTACAGTTACAGGGGAGAAATGGGTTAGGGTTAGTGTTAGGGTTAGGGTTAGGGTTAGGGTTGGGTTGAGTACCTCTGTGGGTCATTAGAATGCTCTTGAACATGCTTTATTTTGCTCACTTTGTTACATTTACTGTGTTTTCCTATATATCTATATATATAGTGTTGCACTCACTTTGTTACAGTTACAGGGGAGAAATGGGTTAGGGTTAGGGTTAGGGTTAGGGTTAGGGTTGGGGTTGAGAACCTCTGTGGGTCATTAGAATGCTCTTGAACATACTTTATTTTGCTCACTTTGTTACGTTTACTGTGTTTTCCTATATATCTAGATATATAGTATTACACTCGCTTTGTTACAGTTAGAGGGGAGAAATGGGGTAGGGTTAGGTTTACGGTTAGGGTTAGGGTTAGGGTTAGGGTTAGGGTTAGGGTTGAGAACCTCTGTGGGTCATTAGAATCCTCTTGAACATGCTTTATTTTGATCACTTTGTTACGTTTCCTCTGTTTTCCTGTATATATATATACATATAGTATTACACTCACTTTGTTACAGTTACAGGGGAGAAATGGGTTAGGGTTAGTTAGGGTTAGGGTTAGGGTTAGGGTTAGGGTTAGGGTTGAGTACCTCTGTGGGTCATTAGAATGCTCTTGAACATGCTTTATTTTGCTCACTTTGTTACATTTACTGTGTTTTCCTATATATCTATATATATAGTGTTACACTCACTTTGTTACAGTTACAGGGGAGAAATGGGTTAGGGTTAGGGTTAGGGTTAGGGTTAGGGTTGGGGTTGAGAACCTCTGTGGGTCATTAGAATGCTCTTGAACATACTTTATTTTGCTCACTTTGTTACGTTTACTGTGTTTTCCTATATATCTAGATATATAGTATTACACTCACTTTGTTACAGTTAGAGGGGAGAAATGGGGTAGGGTTAGGTTTACGGTTAGGGTTAGGGTTAGGGTTAGGGTTAGGGTTAGGGTTAGGGGTTAGGGTTAGGGTTAGGGTTAGGGTTAGGGTTAGGGTTAGGGTTAGGGTTAGGGTTAGGGTTAGGGTTGAGAACCTCTGTGGGTCATTAGAATGCTCTTGAACATGTTTTATTTTGCTCACTTTGTTACGTTTCCTCTGTTTTCCTGTATATATATATACATATAGTATTACACTCACTTTGTTACAGTTACAGGGGAGAAATGGGTTAGGGTTAGTGTTTGGGTTA
>NW_026912916.1:0-12737 GCF_034315485.1 Pezoporus occidentalis | reverse complement strand
GCAGGCTCTGAACTGATTCCATTCAAATGCTTTTCCTGTATGAAAAGGGAGCAGTGAAAGCAACGATGGATGCACCAATGTAAAGGTGATTGTGTGCTGAACAGGTCCAGCACAAGCTTTCAATCCTGGCTCTTCTGCTGTGGGAGCAGAAGCCAAACGTTCGTGCTGTACTCACTGTGCTGCTGGGCAACTGAAAGCGACCAGCTGAGAATTTGGATTCAAATGGAGTTTTAGGTATGAAACCGAGGAGAGACTGCAATGATGGTGACACCGTTGCAAAGCAGCCTGTGTGCTGAAGAGGCCCAGCACTAGCTTTCCCTGCTGGTTCTTCTGCTGTGGGAGCAGATGCCACTGTTCTTTCTGTGCTGACTGTGTTGCTGCCAGCAGAGAGCAGGCTCTGAACTGATTCCATTCAAATGCTTTTCCTGTATGAAAGGGAGCAGTGAAAGCAACGATGGATGCACCAATGTAAAGGTGATTGTGTGCTGAACAGGTCCAGCACAAGCTTTCAATCCTGGCTCTTCTGCTGTGGGAGCAGAAGCCAAACGTTCGTGCTGTACTCACTGTGCTGCCTGCAGCTGAGAGTGACCTATGAGTGAGAATTTGGATTCAAATGGAGTTTTAGGTATGAAACCGAGGAGAGACTGCAATGATGGTGACACCGTTGCAAAGCAGCCTGTGTGCTGAAGAGGCCCAGCACTAGCTTTCCCTGCTGGTTCTTCTGCTGTGGGACGCCACCGTTCTTTCTGTGTGACTGTGTTGCTGCCAGCAGAGAGCAGGCTCTGAACTGATTCCATCTGTATGAAAGGAGCAGTGAAAGCAACGATGGATGCACCAATGTAAAGGTGATTGTGTGCTGAACAGGTCCAGCACCAGCTTTCAATCCTGGCTCTTCTGCTGTGGGAGGAGAAGCCAAACGTTCGTGCTGTACTCACTGTGCTGCTGGGCAACTGAAAGCGACCAGCTGAGAATTTGGATTCAAATGGAGTTTTAGGTATGAACCCAGGAGAGACTGCAATGATGGTGACACCGTTGCAAAGCAGCCTGTGTGCTGAAGAGGCCCAGCACTAGCTTTCCCTGCTGGTTCTTCTGCTGTGGGAGCAGATGCCACTGTTCATTCTGTGCTGACTGTGTTGCTGCCAGCAGAGAGCAGGCTCTGAACTGATTCCATTCAAATGCTTTTCCTGTATGAAAGGGAGCAGTGAAAGCAACGATGGATGCACCAATGCAAAAGTGATTGTGTGCTGAACAGGTCCAGCACCAGCTTTCAATCCTGGATCTTCTGCTGTGGGAGCAGAAGCCAACCGTTCGTGCTGTACTCACTGTGCTGCGGGGCAACTGAAAGCGACCAGCTGAGAATTTGGATTCAATGGAGTTTTAGGTATGAAACCGAGGAGAGACTGCAATGATGGTGACACCGTTGCAAAGCAGCCTGTGTGCTGAAGAGGCCCAGCACTAGCTTTCCCTGCTGGTTCTGCTGTGGGAGCAGATGCCACTGTTCTTTCTGTGCTGACTGTGTTGCTGCCAGCAGAGAGCAGGCTCTGAACTGATTCCATTCAAATGCTTTTCCTGTATGAAAGGGAGCAGTGAAAGCAACGATGGAAGCACCAATGTCAGCTTTCAATCCTAGCTCTTCTGCTGTGGGAGCAGAAGCCAAACGTTCGTGCTGTACTCACTGTGCTGCCTGCAGATGAGAGAGACCAGCTGAGAATTTGGATTCAAATGGAGTTTTAGGTATGAAACCGAGGAGAGACTGCAATGATGGTGACACCGTTGCAAAGCAGCCTGTGTGCTGAAGAGGCCCAGCACTAGCTTTCCCTGCTGGTTCTTCTGCTGTGGGAGCAGATGCCACTGTTCATTCTGTGCTGACTGTGTTGCTGCGCAGCAGAGAGCAGGCTCTGAACTGATTCCATTCAAATGATTTTCCTGTATGAAAAGGAGCAGTGAAAGCAACGATGGATGCACCAATATAAAGGTGATTGTGTGCTGAACAGGTCCAGCATCAGCTTTCAATCCTGGCTCTTCTGCTGTGGGAGCAGAAGCCAAACGTTCGTGCTGTACTCACTGTGCTGCTGGGCAGCTGAAAATGGACTTTTAGGTATGAAACTGTGATGGTGACTGAGCGACCAGCTGAGAATTTGGATTCAAATGGACTTTTAGGTATGAAACCGAGGAGAGACTGCAATGATGGTGACACCGTTGCAAAGCAGCCTGTGTGCTGAAGAGGCCCAGCACTAGCTTTCCCTGCTGGTTCTTCTGCTGTGGGAGCAGATGCCACTGTTCATTCTGTGCTGACTGTGTTGCTGCGCAGCAGAGAGCAGGCTCTGAACTGATTCCATTCAAATGCTTTTCCTGTATGAAAGGGAGCAGTGAAAGCAACGATGGATGCACCAATGTAAAGGTGATTGTGTGCTGAACAGGTCCAGCACCAGCTTTCAATCCTGGCTCTTCTGCTGTGGGAGCAGAAGCCAAACGTTCGTGCTGTACTCACTGTGCTGCTGGGCAGCTGAAAGCGACCAGCTGAGAATTTGGATTCAAATGGAGTTTTAGGTATGAAACCGAGGAGAGACTGCAATGATGGTGACACCGTTGCAAAGCAGCCTGTGTGCTGAAGAGGCCCAGCACTAGCTTTCCCTGCTGGTTCTTCTGCTGTGGGAGCAGATGCCACTGTTCATTCTGTGCTGACTGTGTTGCTGCCAGCAGAGAGCAGGCTCTGAACTGATTCCATTCAAATGCTTTTCCTGTATGAAAGGGAGCAGTGAAAGCAACGATGGATGCACCAATGTAAAGGTGATTGTGTGCTGAACAGGTCCAGCACAAGCTTTCAATCCTGGCTCTTCTGCTGTGGGAGCAGAGGCCAAACGTTCTGCTGGGAGCAGATTCAAATGCCAAACGTTCAGCCTGTGTGCTGTACTCACTGTGCTGCTGGGCAGCTGAGAGAGCGACCAGCTGAGAATTTGGATTCAAATGGACTTTTAGGTATGAAACCGAGGAGAGACTGCAATGATGGTGACACCGTTGCAAAGCAGCCTGTGTGCTGAAGAGGCCCAGCACTAGCTTTCCCTGCTGGTTCTTCTGCTGTGGGAGCAGATGCCACTGTTCTTTCTGTGCTGACTGTGTTGCTGCCAGCAGAGAGCAGGCTCTGAACTGATTCCATTCAAATGCTTTTCCTGTATGAAAGGGAGCAGTGAAAGCAACGATGAATGCACCAATGTAAAGGTGATTGTGTGCTGAACAGGTCCAGCACCAGCTTTCAATCCTAGCTCTTCTGCTGTGGGAGCAGAAGCCAAACGTTCGTGCTGTACTCAGTGTGCTGCCTGCAGCTGAGAGAGACCAGCTGAGAATTTGGATTCAAATGGAGTTTTAGGTATGAAACCGAGGAGAGACTGCAATGATGGTGACACCGTTGCAAAGCAGCCTGTGTGCTGAAGAGGCCCAGCACTAGCTTTCCCTGCTGGTTCTTCTGCTGTGGGAGCAGATGCCACTGTTCATTCTGTGCTGACTGTGTTGCTGCGCAGCAGAGAGCAGGCTCTGAACTGATTCCATTCAAATGCTTTTCCTGTATGAAAGGGAGCAGTGAAAGCAACGATGGATGCACCGATGTAAAGGTGATTGTGTGCTGAACAGGTCCAGCACCAGCTTTCAATCCTGGCTCTTCTGCTGTGGGAGCAGAAGCCAAACGTTCGTGCTGTACTCACTGTGCTGCCTGCAGCTGAGAGAGACCAGCTGAGAATTTGGATTCAAATGGAGTTTTAGGTATGAAACCGAGGAGAGACTGCAATGATGGTGACACCGTTGCAAAGCAGCCTGTGTGCTGAAGAGGCCCAGCACTAGCTTTCCCTGCTGGTTCTTCTGCTGTGGGAGCAGATGCCACTGTTCTTTCTGTGCTGACTGTGTTGCTGCCAGCAGAGAGCAGGCTCTGAACTGATTCCATTCAAATGCTTTTCCTGTATGAAAGGGAGCAGTGAAAGCAACGATGGATGCACCAATGTAAAGGTGATTGTGTGCTGAACAGGTCCAGCACCAGCTTTCAATCCTGGCTCTTCTGCTGTGGGAGCAGAGGCCAAACGTTCGTGCTGTACTCACTGTGCTGCTGGGCAGCTGAGAGCGACCAGCTGAGAATTTGGATTCAAATGGAGGTTTAGGTATGAAACCGAGGAGAGACTGCAATGATGGTGACACCGTTGCAAAGCAGCCTGTGTGCTGAAGAGGCCCAGCACTAGCTTTCCCTGCTGGTTCTTCTGCTGTGGGAGCAGATGCCACTGTTCATTCTGTGCTGACTGTGTTGCTGCGCAGCAGAGAGCAGGCTCTGAACTGATTCCATTCAAATGCTTTTCCTGTATGAAAGGGAGCAGTGAAAGCAACGATGGATGCACCAATGTAAAGGTGATTGTGTGCTGAACAGGTCCAGCACCAGCTTTCAATCCTGGCTCTTCTGCTGTGGGAGCAGAAGCCAAACGTTCGTGCTGTACTCACTGTGCTGCTGGGCAGCTGAAAGCGACCAGCTGAGAATTTGGATTCAAATGGAGTTTTAGGTATGAAACCGAGGAGAGACTGCAATGATGGTGACACCGTTGCAAAGCAGCCTGTGTGCTGAAGAGGCCCAGCACTAGCTTTCCCTGCTGGTTCTTCTGCTGTGGGAGCAGATGCCACTGTTCATTCTGTGCTGACTGTGTTGCTGCGCAGCAGAGAGCAGGCTCTGAACTGATTCCATTCAAATGCTTTTCCTGTATGAAAGGGAGCAGTGAAAGCAACGATGGATGCACCAATGTAAAGGTGATTGTGTGCTGAACAGGTCCAGCACCAGCTTTCAATCCTGGCTCTTCTGCTGTGGGAGCAGAAGCCAAACGTTCGTGCTGTACTCACTGTGCTGCCTGCAGCTGAGAGAGACCAGCTGAGAATTTGGATTCAAATGGAGTTTTAGGTATGAAACCGAGGAGAGACTGCAATGATGGTGACACCGTTGCAAAGCAGCCTGTGTGCTGAAGAGGCCCAGCACTAGCTTTCCCTGCTGGTTCTTCTGCTGTGGGAGCAGATGCCACTGTTCTTTCTGTGCTGACTGTGTTGCTGCGCAGCAGAGAGCAGGCTCTGAACTGATTCCATTCAAATGCTTTTCCTGTATGAAAGGGAGCAGTGAAAGCAACGATGGATGCACCAATGTAAAGGTGATTGTGTGCTGAACAGGTCCAGCACAAGCTTTCAATCCTGGCTCTTCTGCTGTGGGAGCAGAAGCCAAACGTTCGTGCTGTACTCACTGTGCTGCCTGCAGCTGAGAGAGACCAGCTGAGAATTTGGATTCAAATGGAGTTTTAGGTATGAAACCGAGGAGAGACTGCAATGATGGTGACACCGTTGCAAAGCAGCCTGTGTGCTGAAGAGGCCCAGCACTAGCTTTCCCTGCTGGTTCTTCTGCTGTGGGAGCAGATGCCACTGTTCATTCTGTGCTGACTGAGTTGCTGCGCAGCAGAGATCAGGCTCTGAACTGATTCCATTCAAATGCTTTTCCTGTATGAAAGGGAGCAGTGAAAGCAACGATGGATGCACCGATGTAAAGGTGATTGTGTGCTGAACAGGTCCAGCACAAGCTTTCAATCCTGGCTCTTCTGCTGTGGGAGCAGAGGCCAAACGTTCGTGCTGTACTCACTGTGCTGCTGGGCAGCTGAAAGCGACCAGCTGAGAATTTGGATTCAAATGGACTTTTAGGTATGAAACCGAGGAGAGACTGCAATGATGGTGACACCGTTGCAAAGCAGCCTGTGTGCTGAAGAGGCCCAGCACTAGCTTTCCCTGCTGGTTCTTCTGCTGTGGGAGCAGATGCCACTGTTCTTTCTGTGCTGACTGTGTTGCTGCGCAGCAGAGAGCAGGCTCTGAACTGATTCCATTCAAATGCTTTTCCTGTATGAAAGGGAGCAGTGAAAGCAACGATGGATGCACCAATGTAAAGGTGATTGTGTGCTGAACAGGTCCAGCACCAGCTTTCAATCCTGGCTCTTCTGCTGTGGGAGCAGAAGCCAAACGTTCGTGCTGTACTCACTGTGCTGCTGGGCAGCTGAGAGAGACCAGCTGAGAATTTGGATTCAAATGGAGTTTTAGGTATGAAACCGAGGAGAGACTGCAATGATGGTGACACCGTTGCAAAGCAGCCTGTGTGCTGAAGAGGCCCAGCACTAGCTTTCCCTGCTGGTTCTTCTGCTGTGGGAGCAGATGCCACTGTTCTTTCTGTGCTGACTGTGTTGCTGCGCAGCAGAGAGCAGGCTCTGAACTGATTCCATTCAAATGCTTTTCCTGTATGAAAGGGAGCAGTGAAAGCAACGATGGATGCACCAATGTAAAGGTGATTGTGTGCTGAACAGGTCCAGCATCAGCTTTCAATCCTGGCTCTTCTGCTGTGGGAGCAGAAGCCAAACGTTCGTGCTGTACTCACTGTGCTGCTGGGCAGCTGAAAGCGACCAGCTGAGAATTTGGATTCAAATGGACTTTTAGGTATGAAACCGAGGAGAGACTGCAATGATGGTGACACCGTTGCAAAGCAGCCTGTGTGCTGAAGAGGCCCAGCACTAGCTTTCCCTGCTGGTTCTTCTGCTGTGGGAGCAGATGCCACTGTTCTTTCTGTGCTGACTGAGTTGCTGCCAGCAGAGAGCAGGCTCTGAACTGATTCCATTCAAATGCTTTTCCTGTATGAAAGGGAGCAGTGAAAGCAACGATGGATGCACCAATGTAAAGGTGATTGTGTGCTGAACAGGTCCAGCACCAGCTTTCAATCCTGACACTTCTGCTGTGGGAGCAGAGGCCAAACGTTCGTGCTGTACTCACTGGGCTGCTGGGCAGCTGAAAGCGACCAGCTGAGAATTTGGATTCAAATGGAGTTTTAGGTATGAAACCGAGGAGAGACTGCAATGATGGTGACACCGTTGCAAAGCAGCCTGTGTGCTGAAGAGGCCCAGCACTAGCTTTCCCTGCTGGTTCTTCTGCTGTGGGAGCAGATGCCACTGTTCATTCTGTGCTGACTGGGTTGCTGCGCAGCAGAGAGCAGGCTCTTTACTGATTCCATTCAAATGCTTTTCCTGTATGAAAGGGAGCAGCGAAAGCAACGATGGATGCACCGATGTAAAGGTGATTGTGTGCTGAACAGGTCCAGCACAAGTTTTCAATCCTGGCTCTTCTGCTGTGGGAGCAGAAGCCAAACGTTCGTGCTGTACTCACTGTGCTGCCTGCAGCTGTGATGCCTAAATGGAGTTTTAGGTATGAAACCGAGGAGAGACTGCAATGATGGTGACACCGTTGCAAAGCAGCCTGTGTGCTGAAGAGGCCCAGCACTAGCTTTCCCTGCTGGTTCTTCTGCTGTGGGAGCAGATGCCACTGTTCTTTCTGTGCTGACTGTGTTGCTGCGCAGCAGAGAGCAGGCTCTGAACTGATTCCATTCAAATGCTTTTCCTGTATGAAAGGGAGCAGTGTATGCAACGATGGATGCACCAATGTAAAGGTGATTGTGTGCTGAACAGGTCCAGCACCAGCTTTCAATCCTGGCTCTTCTGCTGTGGGAGCAGAAGCCAAACGTTCGTGCTGTACTCACTGTGCTGCTGGGCAGCTGAAAGCGACCAGCTGAGAATTTGGATTCAAATGGAGTTTTAGGTATGAAACCGAGGAGAGACTGCAATGATGGTGACACCGTTGCAAAGCAGCCTGTGTGCTGAAGAGGCCCAGCACTAGCTTTCCCTGCTGGTTCTTCTGCTGTGGGAGCAGATGCCACTGTTCTTTCTGTGCTGACTGCGTTGCTGCGCAGCAGAGAGCAGGCTCTGAACTGATTCCATTCAAATGCTTTTCCTGTATGAAAGGGAGCAGTGAAAGCAACGATGGATGCACCAATGTAAAGGTGATTGTGTGCTGAACAGGTCCAGCACAAGCTTTCAATCCTAGCTCTTCTGCTGTGGGAGCAGAAGCCAAACGTTCGTGCTGTACTCACTGTGCTGCCTGCAGCTGAGAGAGACCAGCTGAGAATTTGGATTCAAATGGAGTTTTAGGAATGAAACCGAGGAGAGACTGCAATGATGGTGACACCGTTGCAAAGCAGCCTGTGTGCTGAAGAGGCCCAGCACTAGCTTTCCCTGCTGGTTCTTCTGCTGTGGGAGCAGATGCCACTGTTCATTCTGTGCTGACTGTGTTGCTGCGCAGCAGAGAGCAGGCTCTGAACTGATTCCATTCAAATGATTTTCCTGTATGAAAAGCAGTGAAAGCAACAATGGATGCACCAATATAAAGGTGATTGTGTGCTGAACAGGTCCAGCATCAGCTTTCAATCCTGGCTCTTCTGCTGTGGGAGCAGAAGCCAAACGTTCGTGCTGTACTCACTGTGCTGCTGGGCAGCCGAAAGCGACCAGCTGAGAATTTGGATTCAAATGGACTTTTAGGTATGAAACCGAGGAGAGACTGCAATGATGGTGACACCATTGCAAAGCAGCCTGTGTGCTGAAGAGGCCCAGCACTAGCTTTCCCTGCTGGTTCTTCTGCTGTGGGAGCAGATGCCACTGTTCTTTCTGTGCTGACTGAGTTGCTGCCAGCAGAGAGCAGGCTCTGAACTGATTCCATTCAAATGCTTTTCCTGTATGAAAGGGAGCAGTGAAAGCAACGATGGATGCACCGATGTAAAGGTGATTGTGTGCTGAACAGGTCCAGCACCAGCTTTCAATCCTGACACTTCTGCTGTGGGAGCAGAGGCCAAACGTTCGTGCTGTACTCACTGGGCTGCTGGGCAGCTGAAAGCGACCAGCTGAGAATTTGGATTCAAATGGAGTTTTAGGTATGAAACCGAGGAGAGACTGCAATGATGGTGACACCGTTGCAAAGCAGCCTGTGTGCTGAAGAGGCCCAGCACTAGCTTTCCCTGCTGGTTCTTCTGCTGTGGGAGCAGATGCCACTGTTCTTTCTGTGCCGACTGTGTTGCTGCGCAGCAGAGAGCAGGCTCTGAACTGATTCCATTCAAATGCTTTTCCTGTATGAAAGGGAGCAGTGAAAGCAACGATGGATGCACCAATGTAAAGGTGATTGTGTGCTGAACAGGTCCAGCACAAGCTTTCAATCCTGGCTCTTCTGCTGTGGGAGCAGAAGCCAAACGTTCGTGCTGTACTCACTGTGCTGCCTGCAGCTGAGAGAGACCAGCTGAGAATTTGGATTCAAATGGAGTTTTAGGTATGAAACCGAGGAGAGACTGCAATGATGGTGACACCGTTGCAAAGCAGCCTGTGTGCTGAAGAGGCCCAGCACTAGCTTTCCCTGCTGGTTCTTCTGCTGTGGGAGCAGATGCCACTGTTCATTCTGTGCTGACTGTGTTGCTGCGCAGCAGAGAGCAGGCTCTGAACTGATTCCATTCAAATGCTTTTCCTGTATGAAAGGGAGCAGTGAAAGCAACGATGGATGCACCGATGTAAAGGTGATTGTGTGCTGAACAGGTCCAGCACAAGCTTTCAATCCTGGCTCTTCTGCTGTGGGAGCAGAGGCCAAACGTTCGTGCTGTACTCACTGTGCTGCTGGGCAGCCGAAAGCGACCAGCTGAGAATTTGGATTCAAATGGACTTTTAGGTATGAAACCGAGGAGAGACTGCAATGATGGTGACACCATTGCAAAGCAGCCTGTGTGCTGAAGAGGCCCAGCACTAGCTTTCCCTGCTGGTTCTTCTGCTGTGGGAGCAGATGCCACTGTTCTTTCTGTGCTGACTGTGTTGCTGCCAGCAGAGAGCAGGCTCTGAACTGATTCCATTCAAATGCTTTTCCTGTATGAAAGGGAGCAGTGAAAGCAACGATGGATGCACCGATGTAAAGGTGATTGTGTGCTGAACAGGTCCAGCACCAGCTTTCAATCCTGACACTTCTGCTGTGGGAGCAGAGGCCAAACGTTCGTGCTGTACTCACTGGGCTGCTGGGCAGCTGAAAGCGACCAGCTGAGAATTTGGATTCAAATGGAGTTTTAGGTATGAAACCGAGGAGAGACTGCAATGATGGTGACACCGTTGCAAAGCAGCCTGTGTGCTGAAGAGGCCCAGCACTAGCTTTCCCTGCTGGTTCTTCTGCTGTGGGAGCAGATGCCACTGTTCATTCTGTGCTGACTGTGTTGCTGCGCAGCAGAGAGCAGGCTCTGAACTGATTCCATTCAAATGCTTTTCCTGTATGAAAGGGAGCAGTGAAAGCAACGATGGATGCACCAATGTAAAGGTGATTGTGTGCTGAACAGGTCCAGCACAAGCTTTCAATCCTGGCTCTTCTGCTGTGGGAGCAGAAGCCAAACGTTCGTGCTGTACTCACTGTGCTGCCTGCAGCTGAGAGAGACCAGCTGAGAATTTGGATTCAAATGGAGTTTTAGGTATGAAACCGAGGAGAGACTGCAATGATGGTGACACCGTTGCAAAGCAGCCTGTGTGCTGAAGAGGCCCAGCACTAGCTTTCCCTGCTGGTTCTTCTGCTGTGGGAGCAGATGCCACTGTTCTTTCTGTGCTGACTGTGTTGCTGCGCAGCAGAGAGCAGGCTCTGAACTGATTCCATTCAAATGCTTTTCCTGTATGAAAGGGAGCAGTGAAAGCAACGATGGATGCACCAATGTAAAGGTGATTGTGTGCTGAACAGGTCCAGCACAAGCTTTCAATCCTGGCTCTTCTGCTGTGGGAGCAGAAGCCAAACGTTCGTGCTGTACTCACTGTGCTGCTGGGCAGCTGAAAGCGACCAGCTGAGAATTTGGATTCAAATGGACTTTTAGGTATGAAACCGAGGAGAGACTGCAATGATGGTGACACCGTTGCAAAGCAGCCTGTGTGCTGAAGAGGCCCAGCACTAGCTTTCCCTGCTGGTTCTTCTGCTGTGGGAGCAGATGCCACTGTTCTTTCTGTGCTGACTGTGTTGCTGCCAGCAGAGAGCAGGCTCTGAACTGATTCCATTCAAATGCTTTTCCTGTATGAAAGGGAGCAGTGAAAGCAACGATGGATGCACCAATGTAAAGGTGATTGTGTGCTGAACAGGTCCAGCACCAGCTTTCAATCCTGACACTTCTGCTGTGGGAGCAGAGGCCAAACGTTCGTGCTGTACTCACTGTGCTGCTGGGCAGCTGAAAGCGACCAGCTGAGAATTTGGATTCAAATGGAGTTTTAGGTATGAAACCGAGGAGAGACTGCAATGATGGTGACACCGTTGCAAAGCAGCCTGTGTGCTGAAGAGGCCCAGCACTAGCTTTCCCTGCTGGTTCTTCTGCTGTGGGAGCAGATGCCACTGTTCATTCTGTGCTGACTGTGTTGCTGCGCAGCAGAGAGCAGGCTCTGAACTGATTCCATTCAAATGCTTTTCCTGTATGAAAGGGAGCAGTGAAAGCAACGATGGATGCACCAATGTAAAGGTGATTGTGTGCTGAACAGGTCCAGCACAAGCTTTCAATCCTGGCTCTTCTGCTGTGGGAGCAGAAGCCAAACGTTCGTGCTGTACTCACTGTGCTGCCTGCAGCTGAGAGAGACCAGCTGAGAATTTGGATTCAAATGGAGTTTTAGGTATGAAACCGAGGAGAGACTGCAATGATGGTGACACCGTTGCAAAGCAGCCTGTGTGCTGAAGAGGCCCAGCACTAGCTTTCCCTGCTGGTTCTTCTGCTGTGGGAGCAGATGCCACTGTTCATTCTGTGCTGACTGTGTTGCTGCGCAGCAGAGAGCAGGCTCTGAACTGATTCCATTCAAATGCTTTTCCTGTATGAAAGGGAGCAGTGAAAGCAACGATGGATGCACCAATGTAAAGGTGATTGTGTGCTGAACAGGTCCAGCACAAGCTTTCAATCCTGGCTCTTCTGCTGTGGGAGCAGAGGCCAAACGTTCGTGCTGTACTCACTGTGCTGCTGGGCAGCTGAAAGCGACCAGCTGAGAATTTGGATTCAAATGGACTTTTAGGTATGAAACCGAGGAGAGACTGCAATGATGGTGACACCATTGCAAAGCAGCCTGTGTGCTGAAGAGGCCCAGCACTAGCTTTCCCTGCTGGTTCTTCTGCTGTGGGAGCAGATGCCACTGTTCTTTCTGTGCTGACTGTGTTGCTGCGCAGCAGAGAGCAGGCTCTGAACTGATTCCATTCAAATGCTTTTCCTGTATGAAAGGGAGCAGTGAAAGCAACGATGGATGCACCAATGTAAAGGTGATTGTGTGCTGAACAGGTCCAGCACCAGCTTTCCCTCCTGGCTCTTCTGCTGTGGGAGCAGAAGCCAAACGTTCGTGCTGTACTCACTGTGCTGCCTGCAGCTGAGAGACCAGCTGAGAATTTGGATTCAAATGGAGTTTTAGGTATGAAACCGAGGAGAGACTGCAATGATGGTGACACCGTTGCAAAGCAGCCTGTGTGCTGAAGAGGCCCAGCACTAGCTTTCCCTGCTGGTTCTTCTGCTGTGGGAGCAGATGCCACTGTTCATTCTGTGCTGACTGTGTTGCTGCCAGCAGAGAGCAGGCTCTGAACTGATTCCATTCAAATGCTTTTCCTGTATGAAAGGGAGCAGTGAAAGCAACGATGGATGCACCAATGTAAAGGTGATTGTGTGCTGAACAGGTCCAGCACAAGCTTTCAATCCTGGCTCTTCTGCTGTGGGAGCAGAGGCCAAACGTTCGTGCTGTACTCACTGTGCTGCTGGGCAGCTGAAAGCGACCAGCTGAGAATTTGGATTCAAATGGACTTTTAGGTATGAAACCGAGGAGAGACTGCAATGATGGTGACACCATTGCAAAGCA
>NW_026912915.1:0-19406 GCF_034315485.1 Pezoporus occidentalis | reverse complement strand
ATTTGACGTGGGGGACATAAAAAGTGGGAAGGTGAGCGAGGGAAGATTGCACCTTCGCAGCAAAGCGATACTAAAATGGTAGTAAAACCCCAAGATGACAACTGCAGTGGAAGAGAGCAGCAACAAGACAGCAACAACAGCCTAACAAGAAGAGAACAGCAGAACAACACTACCAAAACCAGAGCGTACCGAGCGCAGAGATGCACAGCCATTCATCCAGCCTTGCCTGTGCAACTGTTCCAGGAGGAAGAATTGGATTCCCCCCGTTCCATCTCGGCGCTGCCTCCCAGCACGGTTTCTTGCCCCCGTCAGTCCGGGCCCGCCTCCCACCGTCTCCCCGCGCCTCGGGCCTTGCCTCGGCTCCACAACCGCTCCCACACGGCGCTGCCCCCGGCACAGCCACGTCTTCACACCGGATCCCCCACGGGCCTCCCAGCACAGAGCGGAGCCGCACCCGGCCCTGACAGCGCCGGCTGTCAGTCACTCAGTCACTCAGTCACTCAGTCACTCAGTCACTCAGTCACTCCCTCCCTCCCTTCGCGCCTCCCCAGGACTTGGCTGCGACTTGGGAGCGGCGATCTCGAAGCGCTTCCCGCCGCGCCGCGCTCGCACCACGGCCCCCTCAGGGAGGCGGATCCCGGCCGTGCGGGCTAAAATGGCCGCGGCCGCGGCTGCCACACAAGTGGGCGGGTGGGCGGGCAGCTGCGCTCCGAGCCGCCCCGCGCTGTTTGTCCATTGGCCCGGAGCGCCGAGCGCTGTGCTGTCATTGGCTGACTCCTCCGTGCCCGTCCCTGCGCATTGCCCGCCTCCCGTTCGCTTGGCAAAGTCCCTCCGGAGGGAAAGAGCGCGCGGCGGCCGGGGCCGGCGTCCCCTGGGCCGAGCGAGGCGGGAGCTCTCCGGCGGTGCGGGCCGCGGGAGCGGGGGTTGCGCTGTGGCCGGAGCGGAGGGGGGCGGGTGTCCGTGCGGGGGAGCGGGGCCGTGCCCGTGCGGGAACGGCGGAGCCGGGGTTGGCCGTGCCGGAGCTCGGGGGTGTGTGGAAGGTAAGTGCAGCGGGGAGGATGTTGTGGGGGGTGCTGGCCGGGTGCGGGGTCAGAGGCGTGAGGTGGTTTCGGGGCAAGGGGACGAGAGGTTTGTGTGAGGATGTGCCGTGGTTCCGTGGGTCGGGCGAGCTCGGAGCAGGAGTCACTGGTGCGTGCGGAGGGGCAGGGGTAGGGCAGGCCCAGGGGTGAGGGGCGGGGGGGCGGCTGCATGGGCGGTGAGGCCCGGGGGAGGTGGGGGTGTTCCATGGGGAATTGCAGGGGTTGCCCGGGGAGGGGGGGCGGAGCGGGGTTCCCGGGGTGCTGCAGGTTCCCGGAGCGCCCCTGGAGGGGTTCGCTGGGGCTGCCGCAGAGCCGCAGCTCTCCCAGCTCTGCTCCTTGGGAGGTTCAGTGTTGCTGGTGAAGGGGTCCTCTGTGGTGTTGTGAGGGTATTTTGGTGTGGTTTTCTCCTGGTTTGGGGCTGTTTTGGGGCTCTGACCCTGTAGCACATAGGAGAAGCAGGACAAGGTGGTTTTGGGATGGTTTGGGGGTGTTTTGTGGCTGTTTTGGGGTGTTTTTGTCCTGTTTTTTTTTTTTTATGGTTTGGGGCTCTAACCCCGTATCCCATAGGAGAAGCAAAATAAGGTGGTTATGGGCTGTTTTTGGGGCGATTTTGGGGCTGTTTTGGGGCTCTGAGCCTGTATCCTACAGGAGAAGCAGGACAAGGTGGTTCTCCAGGTGGAAGTGGCCACAACAGCCGGCGCCTGGAGCAGGAATTGCACTCGGCCTCGTGCTATCTCTGCCGCTTCGCCCGCTTCTTCTCCATGGACAAGGAAGAGCTGTGACACCCCCCCCCCCCCCCCCCGGACAATGGCATTCCATAGGGAACACCGTCATTCCATAGAGAATGCTGCCATTCCATAAGGAATGCTGGGATTCCATAGGGAGACGCAGTTCCATAAGGGACACTGAGGATCTCACATCTTCTTCAGCACCATGGACAAGGAGGAGCTGTGATTCCGCCCCCCTTTCCCCCCGGGACAATGGCATTCCATAGTGAGACAAAGTCGCGAAATGGAATATAGAAATCTTTAGAATTAGCTTTAAGTAATGTTACGTTTGATGGCTTTGTAACAGTAGCAATGGAAAATTACTGAGGTGCATGATACATAGAGAAAAAAATTACATAGAGCAGCTAGAGAACACACTGAGAATTCTCACAAGATAAATCGTTACAGTTGTGACACAGTTTAAGAAAAACAGTCCAGAAGAACAGGACACAGGATAAGGAGTATCTGGGAACCACAGGTGTCCAGCATGGGCTGCAGTTAAACTACCTGATCAGTGGGAGGATAGGAGGATTGTTATGTCTCTGGTGCTAACGAACCAATTAAACGGGTGTGAGCATCTACTGCGCGTGCTTCAAAGCCTGCCAGAAGTGATGGAGATCGTTGGAGGAAGCAAAGGACCCTCAGAGACCACCCCCACAGTTCTGTCCGCATGCGGGGAACTCTCTGGAAAAGGATGTAATCCATCCGTAGCCTCATGAATATGTATGTATGCCCAGTGGCTATAAAAGGATGGCTTGTGTGGCAATTGGGATGATACACGCTAAGTGGAGCTATCCCCTGTGTCTCCCGGTGCCGCAGTAAAGAATACCTGCTTGTCAGCTTGAAAACTTTGGTGGTGAGTTTGTTCCTGGAGTTTTCTCCATGTCAGCAGGGAGGTTGTAACTAGATGATCTTGAAGTCCTTTCTTGCCCTAACTATTCTACGACTATTTGCCCACCATTTGCTCTAGACACCTTAGTGATAGTAAGTACTACCTTACAAAATGAGTTTGCATTCCCACCAGCTTCTCCCTTTGTTCTGACAGCAGCAACCACTGCGTCTGTCAGCCTCTAGCATCCTCAGCAGTTGGAGCTGGTAATTTTTCAGTCACTACAGTAAGTCGTCAGTGATTATTTTCAGACAACACTCAAATATGCGTATTAGGTAATTAAATTTGCAGTAAGTGTCACTCCGCTTTGCTAATATTAAACACGCAACCCTTTCCTTGTCCTTCTGTATTAAGCCTTTTCTAAAGTATATGTGAATAACTAATTTTTTCCAGCTGTTCTAGATCAACGCTTTCTACATCACAGCTCATTAAGTAAAAAGCACTTGCCTTATTTATACTCTATACAAAAGAAATGTAGCAGCATCTTCAGAAGTCAATTATATTCGGGTGTAGTAGTCCAGTTTCTAAAATCACTTTTCTCCTTTAATGAGGGGATTGAAGGCACGGAGTCCGATTGCTGGTCGAAGACCTTTTTAGTTTAGATTACATGGTTTATATATGTTTTTGATCATATCCACGCACTTAAAGCTACAATACACTTGGTTAGTTGCTGCTGTCCACAAGCATAATCTAAAATTATAATCGATTAGTCTGCTTTTTCGACACTATCCTTTCGACCTTCTCCTCACTTCTCAGTTCCTTCTTCTACTTCTCATCCCCTTTTATTCCGCTTCTTTTGCTCCACTTTTCTTGCTTGATGTTAGTTCCCCACAGAGCTAAAATTGCAGAGTCTGGCTCAAAGTTAATTCCCCAAAGAATCAAGGTCACTCAGCATCCTCTGACCAAGTTCAAATGCCTCTTTTCCTACATCTCCCCTTTTTTGTTTTTCTAGAAACATCACTTGGTTTACCGTGTTTTCTGACGTTCGCTGTAGGCAACTCAATAAACATGGAACAATCAGTAAGATACAAATAACAATGAATAGCATTATAAGACCTCCTTTGATCAATGAAACAAACCATGTCCCAAGTCCTAGACAGTTAAGACAATTTCCTAATCCAAAAAATCCATCATTTACCTGTAACTTTGTTACTCCTTTTTTCCGTTCCTGAATAGTTTTATGAATAGATTCCGAAAAGTCTGACAAATTCATGCAGCACATACCCTCAAAATCTTTACAGCCATGGCCTTGTGCTAATAATAAGAAGTCTATGGCAGCCCTGTTTTGCAAAGAGGCAACTTAGCAAACGTTTCAGGTCTGGTTACAATGTTTTTGACGGTTGATGTGACAAAAATTGGCACTCGAGAATTTTCAATTTCTCCTTATCAGATTCAACCCATTGCATGATTAATCGTACTGGCTGGAAATCATTACTGACAACCAAAAACTCAATAGGAACTCCATTCATCACACGATGTGCCTGTTTCTCACTTAATGCAGCTTCTACCATTGCTATTGCTCGTTTTGCTGCTGGTGTTAATTGTCTGGGTGCATTGAAGTCTGTGTCACCCTTCAACAATTCAAACAATGGTTCTAAAGTTTTGCTGTCAATTCCCAATAATGTTTGAATCCAATTGATATTCCCTAACAAGACTTGCACATCGTTAAGTGTATGGATATTGACCTTGATGGCTAATTTTCTGAGGTTCAATGGTATGATCTAAGATTTTCCAACCCAAATATTTCCATGGTGTGGTATCCTGAACCTTTTCAGGGGCAATTTGCAATTTATGTTGTTGCAACACTGAACACAATTCTTGTTTAACAGCTTCTAGGTTATTTTCTCAGCCACCAGTATATCATCCATATAACGATACACTAATAATTGGGGGTGTCTTTCCCAAAATGGACACAGTGCTACATCAACATAACCTTGACATATTGTTGGTGAATTTTTCATGCCTTGTGGCAATACCACCCATTGATATCTCTGCATGGGTCCTTGTTTGTTTGTTACAACGTGCTTCCAACTCTTTGAGTACCAAAGACGAACGAGAGAATTTCTTCAGATGTATTGACACGAACTGAAGACACGTGGCTGACTTTAAACTTCATCACTGATTGTGAATTATCTACATAATTTTAAACTTTCCTTATATGACAGACTTTAAAAGTAGGAAGGTATATTCTTATTTTGAGTCATAAATAAAAAACCGAGCGTGGTTTTCACTGTAGGTCAGTTTTTAATTTCATTCATTTTGACAATTCTGGCAGTAGCTGTTCAGAAACATTCCAAACCACAATAAGCAGTGCTGGAGGTCAGGACTGCGGTGCGTTTGCAGAGCTGTGTGTCATTATACCGCCATAGAACGCCATTATTGCATCAGAGAGCCCTATTATAACCCGATAGAACCCTTTTATTGCCTAATAGAGCCCCATTTTTGCCCCATAGAGCCATATTATAGCCTCGTAAAGCCCCATTATAGCCTCATAGAGCCTCATTATTGCCCCATAGAGCAACATTATAGCCTCATAGACCCCATTATTGCCTCATAGAGCCCCATTATTGCATCATGGTGCCCCATTGTAGCCGCATAGAACCCTATTATAGCCCCATAGAGCCCCATTATTTCATCATAGTCCCCCATTATAACCCCATAGAGCCCCATTATTGCCTCATAAACCCCCATTATTGCCTCATAGAGCCCCATTATAGCCTTATAGAGCCCCATTATAGCCTCATAGACCCCATGATTGCCTTATAGACCACATTATAGCCTCATAGAGCCCCATTATTGCATTATAGTGCCCCATTATTGCCCCATAGAGCCCCATTATTGCCCCATAAATACCCATAGAGCCCCATTATTGCCTCATAGAGCCCCATTATTGCCTCATAGAGCCCCATTATTGCCTCATAGAGCCCCATTATTACCTCATAGAGCCCCATTATTGCCTCATAGAGCCCCATTATTACCACATAGACCCCCTTATTGCCTCATAGAGCCCCATGATTGTCTCATTGCCCCATTATAACCCCACCATTGTTTCCTCATAGAGCCCCATTATAGCCTCATAGAGCCCCAGTATTGCCTCATAGAGCCCATTATTGCCTAATAGAGCCATATTATTGCTCCATAGAGCCCCAGAATAGCCTCATAGACCCCATTATTGCCTCATAGAGCCCCATTATTGCCTCATAGAGCCCCATTATAACCCCATAGAGCCCCATTATTGCCCCATAGAGCCCCATTATAGCCCCATAGAGCCCCATTATTGCCTCATCCAGCCTATTATAGCCCCATACACCCCCATTATTGCCTCATAGAGCCCCATTATTGCCTCACAGAGCCATTATTGCCTCCCCATTATTGCCTCATAGAGCCCCATTATTGCCTCATAGAGCCCCATTATTGCCTCATAGAGCCCCATTATTACCCCATAGAGCCCCATTATTGCCTCATAGATTATTGCCCCATTATTGCCTCATAGAGCCCCATTATTGCCTCAACCCCATTATTATTATTGCCCCCCATTATAGCCTCATAGAGCCCCATTATTGCCTCATAGTGCCCCATTATAGCCCCATAGAGCCCCATTATAGCATCATAGGCCCCATTATAACCCAGTAGAACTCTTTTATTGCCTCATAGAGCCCCATTATAGCCTCATAGAGCCCCATTATAGCCTCATAGACCCCATTATAGCCTCATAGAGCCCCATTATTGCTTCATGGACCCCATTATAGCCTCATAGGACCCTATTATAGCCCCATAGAGCCCCATTATAGCCCCACAGAACCCCATTATTGCCACATAGCGACTCATTATAGCCCCATAGAACCCCATTATTGCATCATACAGCCCCATTATTGCCTCATAGTGCCCCATTATAAGCCCATAGAGCCCCATTATAGCCCCATAGAGCCCCATTATTATTATTTGATGAGAAAATGAACATGGGCCTGCAGTGTGCGTTTGCAGCCCAGAAAGCAACCGTATCCTGGGCTGCATCAAAAGGAGCGTGACCAGCAGGACAAAGGAGGTGATCCTGCCCCTCTACTCTGCTCTTGTGAGACCTCACCTGGAGCATTGTGTGCAGTTCTGGTGTCCTCAACATAAAAAGGACATGGAACTGTTGGAACAAGTCCAGAGGAGGCCACGAGGATGATCAGGGACTGGAGCACCTCCCGTATGAAGACAGGCTGAGGAAGTTGGGGCTGTTCAGCCTGGAGAAGAGAAGGCTGCGTGGAGACCTCATAGCAGCTTCCAGTATCTGAAGGGGGCCTATAGGGATGTTGGGGAGGGACTCTTCATTAGGGACTGTAGTGACAGGACAAGGGGTAATGGTTTAAAAGTTAAACAGGGGAAGTTTAGATTGGATCTAAGGAGGAAATTCTTTCCTGTGAGGGTGGTGAGGCACTGGAATGGGTTGCCCAGGGAGGTTGTGAATGCTCCATCCCTGGCAGTGTTCAAGGCCAGGTTGGACGAGGCCTTGGGTGCCATGGTTTAGTGTGAGGTGTCCCTGCCCATGGCAGGGGGTTTGGAACTGGATGATCTTAAGGTCCTTTCAACCCTAACTATTCTATGATTCTATGATTGATTGAATGATGGGGTTGATTGAAGGATATAGTTGATCGAAGAACGGGGTTGATTGGTGATGGTGGTTGATTGAAGGATGGGGTTGATTAAAGGATGGGGTTGATTGAAGATGTTTTGATTGAACAATGGTGTTGATTTGCGACTGGGGTTGATTGAAGGATGGAGTTGATTGAAGAACAGTGTTGACTGAAGGGTGGGGTTGACTGAAGGATAGTGTTGACTGAAGAATGGGTTTGATTGAAGGATGGGGTTGATTTGTGACTGGGGTTGATTGATGTATGGGGTTGTAAATGATTAATTTCAAGGACGTTAGGCTTTGTTAGCAACTATTATGATGATGGCTTGACTTGATTTGGGAGGGGCTTTACCCACGCTTACTACAAGCGCGCTGATGACTAAAAAGCCAAGGAGCAGTGGGTTTTTTAGGTGAGGCACAGCATGCGCAGAACTGGCCCCGTCCTTTACGCCTGATGTTTGTCTGCCAGGGCCTAGCGAGCTTGGACGGTGACAGCAAAGTCCTCCGGTCGCAGGCTTGGTTAGAGTGTCCTTTTCTGAGATGGATGGCCTTACAGGGCCCAACGAGCTCCGTCTGCCCGGTTTGAAGTTAGAGCTGTCCTTCTCCTAGGATGGTTGCCCCAAGGCTGGTGAGCCCATCCTGCCATGGACACACTTTGTCTGCCCCTTCAGTTGAGACCGGTCTGGAATGGGAGACCCTACCGGAGGCATGAGCCACCACCAGCGTAGCTCCCAACCTCACTGGGGCATGCAGGCTCTTCCCCCACGACAGGGGGGTGTCCGTGAAAGAGATAACCCCAGTATACCCCATTATACCCCATTATAACCGCATTAAAATCCATTATAACCACATCATAACTCCATTATACCCCATTATACCCCGTTATCCCCCAATATACCCCATTATACTCTATCATAACCACATTATAACCGCCTTGTAACCCCTTTATACGCCATTATAACACATTATACCCTATTATAACTTTATTACAACGCATTTTAATCTATTATACCCTATTATACCGCCATTATACCCCGTTGTACCCTATTATAACCCCATTATACCCCATTATAACCCCATTATACCCCATTATTACCCATTATACCCCATTGTAACCCCATTATAACCCATTATACCCCATTGTAACCCCATTATACCCTATTATAGGCCATTATAACCCCATTATAACCCATTATACCCCATTGTAACCCCATTATAACCCATTATACCCAATTATAACCTTATTACAACCCATTATACCCTCTTATACAACCATTATACCCCATTATAACCCAATTATACCCCATTATAACCCAGTATATGACCCTAAAAGTGCTGTTTTCACCCCAAAATGATGTTGACAGCAAAGGAGCCTTTAATGGTGGTGGGGTGGGCTCTCAGCCCCAGCGCCCGCAGCAGCCCCAGGGTGCCGGGTCAGGGCAGCAGCAGCGGAGTTGGGGTGGGTCCGGATGGAGCTGGATTGGGGCTGGATGGAGCCGGGACGGGTCCGGATGGAACCGGATTGGATCCGGATGGAGCCGGATTGCGTCTAAATGGAGCCAGATCGGATCCGGATGGGGCCGGGATGGGGCCGGATGGAGCCGTGTTGAGCCCCGATGGAGCTGGATTGGGTCTGGATGGAGGCGGACCGGACCCGGATGGGGCCGAATGGGATCGGGATGGAGCTGAATTGGGTTGGGATAGGGATGAATCATATTGGGATGGAGACGAATGGGATTGGAATGGGACTGCACTGGGTCCAAATGGAGCTGAATGGGGTCAGGATAGGGATGAATGGGATTGGGATGGGACCGAATTGGATCTGAATGGAAACGAATGGGATTGGGATGTGGCTGAACTGGGTCCAAAAGGAGCGGAACTGAATTGGGATGGGACCGAATGGGATCGGGATGCAGCTGAATAGGATTAGGATGGGACTGAATTGGGTCCAAATGGAGGGGAACTGAATTGGGATGGAGCCGAACTGGGTCTGAATGGAGCCGAATGGGATTCGGATGGGACTGAACCAGATCAGGATGGAGCCGAATTGGGTCTGAATGGAGCTGAATGGGATTGGGATGGAGCTGAATTGGGTCCAAATGGAGCCGAACAGGATCGGAATGGGACTGAATTGGATCTGAATGGAGCCGAGTGGGATTGGGATGGGACCGAACTGGGTCATTCCGGAGCTGTGGATCATGCCAGAACACTGGATCCTGTTGGAACATGAACGGATCCTGATGGAGCCGAACCGGATCATGCCAGGATATTGGATCATTCCAGAGCATTGCATCACGATGGAGCCAAACTGGATCATCCTGGATTCCCGGATCATTCTGGAGCTATGGATCATTCCAGAACTCTGGATCATTCTGGATCCCTGCATATCCTGGATCCCTGGATCATTCTGGAACCTTGGATCATTCCGGATCCTTGAATCATCCCGGATCCCTGGATCATTCTGGATCCCTGAATCATTCCGGATCCCTGGATCATCCCAGATCCCTGGATCATGCCGGAGCCGCACCAGGCTCTCTGGGAGCATGGAATCATTCCGAAGCACCGGCTCATGCTGCAGCTCCCCCTCATTCCAGAGCCCTGGATCATCTGGGAGCACTGGATCCCATTGGTATCGCAGCTCCTGGTGCTTGGGAGCAGATCCTATGGGATCTGGATCCGGATGCTCCACACATGGACACGGATCCAGGTCCGGATCCGGTTGCGGGGGAGAGCGCTGACACAGACACGAAATTCCATGGGGCTGGAAGAGCGGAACTGGGCTCCAGGAGGGGGGGACTCTGGGGTGCAGGGGCGAGACACCATTGCCCACCATTGCCCCCCATTGTCTCCATTGACCCTATTGCCCCCCATTACCCCCATTGCCCCCACTCCCCCCCATTGCCCCTGTTTCCCCATTGACACTGTTACCCCATTATCCCCATTACCCCCATTGCCCCTGTTACCCCATTACCCCCCATTACCCCCATTGCCCCCATTGCCACCCGTTACCCCCATTCCCAACTCACTTCCCACTGCTCCGCACTGGATCCAAAGATGGGGCTGGGGATGCCCCGGTCCCGCCGCACATCCGGTTGCGGCTCCCATTGAGGCTCCAGGGACCCCGGGTTCGAGCCCCGAGCTCCCGGGTTCGGGTCCCGGTCCCCCGGAGCAGCTGGAGAGCCCCAAGGGGGAAGCCCCGGTTCCCCCCCCCCACGGAGCAGCGGCGGAGCGCCCCCCGGAGCAGCGGGGCGAGAGCGGGCGGCCAGGACCCGCGCTATGGGGTGTGGGGGGAGGCCCCGGAGCGTGGGGAGTGCCCCCCCCCCCCACGGAGCAGCGCAGCGCCCCCAGAGCGGCGCCCGCTCCCGTAGCAGCACCGGGGCCCGGTGCAACAGCGCCCCCAAGCGGGCGGCCAGGACCCGCGCTATGGGGTGTTGGGGGGCGGGCACTGGGACCCCCAAGTTATGGGGCGCCCCCTTTGTGCCCCCCAAGTCATGGGGCGGGGTCTGGGGGTCCCCGCTTGTGCCCTCCCCCAAGTTATGGGGCGCCCCCTTTGTGGCCCCCAAGGTATGGGGCAGGCTCTGGAAGTCCCCTATGGAGCCCCCAAGTTATGGGGTGCCCCCTTTGTGCCCCCCAAGTTATGAAGCGGGGTCTGGGTCCCCCCTATGGAGCCCCCCTTTGTGCCCCCTAAGGTATGGGGTGGGCTCTGGGGGTCCCCCTTTGTGCCCCCCCACGTTATGAGGCACCCCCTTCGTGCCCCCCAAGCTATGGGGCGGGGTCTGGGTCCCCACTATGGAGCCCCCCTTTGTGCCCCCAAGTTATGGGGTGAGGTCTGAGGGTCCCCCTTTGTGCCCCCCTCAAAGTTATGGGGCACCCCTATAGTGCGGGGGGTGCCGAGGCCCCGCCCCACGTGACCCGAGGTGACCTGGAGGGCGAAGAGCCCGCGGGGGTGGGGCAGGAGGCGGTGCTGGGTGATGACCACGTGACGCGGAGGGGGGGGAGGGGGCTGCGGGGGGCGCGCAGGGGCCAGGATCGGGCCCGGGCCCCGCCCCCCCCCCCCCCCCCCCCCCCCCCCCCCCCATCATGGCGGAGCTGGAGCTCCCCTCCGATCCCGAGCTGCGCAGGTTGGAGCCCGCGGGACCCCCCAGTGGGGGCTTTTGGGGTCCTGGGGGGGTTGGGGTGCTCCTGACCCCCTCTCTTTGTCTCCCCCCCACCTCCAGGCTGTGCACGGGGCCCTGTGCCCCCATCCGGGAGTACATCATGGGCCACGTGCGGCACCCGCGGTGAGGGGGGCACCCCAACATGTGGGGGGGAGGAACTGCAACATCTGGAGGGACCCCAAACCTCGGATCGGTCCCTAAAATACATGGCGGGGGGGGGGGGGTGGGGGTGTTCCTATAGGAATGTGAAGAAGATCAAAGGGAACCTGCTGTGGTATCCGCTGCACCCCAAAATGGGGGGGGACGGGACGACAAGCTCATTGGGGAGCCTCCAAAACCCCTCAGGACCCCCCCAAACCCCTTTGCCTGTTAGGACCCCCCCAAAATTGCATTGGGATCCCAACAACCCCCCAGCACCCCCCAATTCCCCCTTGTGACCCCCCCCCCAACCCCTTCTCCCAGATCCATGCACAGGAGCCCAAATTCCTTTAGGACCCCTCCAAATCCCATTGGGATCCCCAGGAACCCCCAGTTCCCTCCCATGATCCTCCCCGACCCCCCCCCCAACCCCTCCTTTAACACCCCCCCCCCCCCCCCCCCAGGTTTCCTCCTTAACTCGGGGCTCAGGTACCAGCACCTCAAGGAGATTCAGGTTTGGGGGGCGGGGTGGGGAGCGTTAGAGGGTTTTGGGGGGGCTCTATGGGGTTTTGGGGGGTCCCACAGGGACCAAAACACCCCCCTGCATCCGAAAACACCCCCTCTGCACTCCAAAACCATCCACCCTGCAACTCAAAACAACCCCCTGCATCCCAAACCGCCCCCCCGCACCCCAAAACCATGCCCCCTGCACACCAAAACACAACCCCTGCACCCTAAAACCACCCCCATGCATCCCAGAAGCCCCACGGCACCCCAAAACCGGCCCCCTGTACCCCAAAACACCTCTGCACCCCAAATCTACCCCCACTGCACCCCAAAAGCACCCACTGTGCACCCCAAAACACCCCCTCTGCACCCCAAAACCACCCTATGGATTCCCCCATGCACCCAAAACCCTCTCAAGGACCCCCCCCCCGAATACATCCTGCAGCCCGGTTTCCCCCCCTGCAACCCAAAACTGCCCCTGGGCCCTCCCCCATGATCTTTTCCTCCCCACTCCTGAACCCCAGAACCCTTTAGGGACCCCCTCTATACTTTAAACCCCCCTGGGTTTCCTTCTGAAGTGGGTGCTGGGCTCATAGGGGTCCTTAAGCCCCCCCCACACTCTCCCTAAACCCAGTGCTGAGACCTTTTGGGGTGCCCCCAACCCCTCCATGGTCCCTGCAGCCCTTTTGGGGTCCCCAAAATGGGATCTGGACCCCTTTGGGCCCCCCAGACTCCCCTCAACGTTTGGCTTTGGGGCCCCCCTTGCCACCAGGTTGATGCTGGAGGCCACGGGGCTCTCAGGGGCTCGGGGGGCCCAGATCCAGCAGGGCCCAGAGCTATGGGGCAGCCCCATGGACTCCCCAGAAACTGCCCTGGGGCCACTGAGGAGGCAGCTGCAGGAGGGGAAGCAGCGGCTGGTGGGTGCCAACGGGGGAATGTGGGGATTTGGGGGGGTCCTGATGGGCTTGGGGGGTCTGGGAAGTGGAATTTGATGGTTATGGGGAGGGGTTGGGGTCCCTAAAGGGTCCCAGCGCCGCTTTTTGGGAGGGATGAGGGATATCTGGGGGTCCTGGAGGGGGATTTTGGGTGACCCTGTATCCCGTAGGAGAAGCAGGACAAGGTGGTTTTGGTGTGGTTTGGGGGGGTGGTTTGGGAGTGGTTTTGTGTGTTTTGGGTTGTTTTTGTCCTGTTTTGGCGCTGTTTTGGAGTGTTTTTGTCCTGTTTTGAAGCTGTTTTGGGGCTCTGACCGTGTATCTATAGCAGAAACTCTACAAGGTGGTTTTGGGCTGGTTTTGGTCTGTTTTGGGTTGGTTTTGGCCTGTTTTGAGTCTGTTTAGGGGCTCTGTCCCTCTGTCCCACAGGAGAAGCCTCACAAGTTGTTTTTGCGGTGGTTTGGGGGTCATTTGGTGGTGTTAAGTTCCTGATTTTGCTGTTTTTGTCCTGTTTTGGGTCTGTTTTGAGGCTCTGACCCTGTATCCCATAGGAGAAGCAGGACAAGGTGGTTTTGGGGTTGGCTTGGGCTGTTGTAGGGGTGGTTTTGGGTGTTTTGGTGTGTTTTTTTCCTCTTTTTGGCCTGTTTTGTGTCTGTTTTGGGGCTCTGAGCCTGTATCCCACAGGAGAAGCAGGACAAGGTGTTTTTTTTGGTGGTTTTAGGGTGGTTTGGGGTTGTTTTGGGAGTGGTTTTGAAGAGTTTTTGGTTGTTTTTGTACTTTTTTGAGCCTGTTTTGGGGGTCTGAACTTGTATCCCACAGCAGAAGCAGGACAAGGTGGTTTTGGGTTGGTTTTGTCCAGTTTTGGGGCTCTGACCTGTGTCCCATAGGAGAAGCAGGACAAGGTGGTTTTTGTGTGGTTTGGGTTGTTTTTGTTCTGTTTTGCTGCTATTTTGGGGCTCTGACTCTGTATTGCATAGAAAAGCAGGACAAGGTGGTTTTGGGGGTGGTTTTAGGGTGTTTTGGGAGTGGTTTTGGGCGTGGATTTGGGGTATTTTTGGCCTCTTTTGGGCCTAGTTTGGGGCTCTGCCCCTGTACCCCAGAGGAGAAGCAGGACAAGGTGATTTTGGGCTGTTTTTTTGGGGTGTTTTGTGGTTGTTTTTGTTCTGTTTGGGCCTCTGACCCTGTATCCCCTAGGAGAAGCAGGACAGGGTGGTTTTGGGGTCGTTCTGGGGTGGTTTTGGGGTGGTTTTATCCTGTTTTGGGGCTGTTTGGGCTCCGCTGTTGGCAGTGGGGACACATGCCATGCCAGACCTTGATGTGAAGGATGGCCTCCCCTGTTACCAGAGAGTCATACAGCAGAAAAAAGGGGCAGGCCCAGCAGCCTGTAGTTGTCATATATTGGAGATATGATCTAGGCCAAATCCCCTGCTCAAGTAGGGTCACCCAAACCATATATAAAACAAAAAGGGGGAGATGTGGAGGCAGTGTTCTCACAGGAGAGTGGATAATTGGTACAGAAACTCTGAATAATCCTGAAAGATGCAACAAGGCCATGAGAGGCCTGAGGAAGCCTGAACAAGCAAGATAAGAAGCAGCTGGAATTCACTGAGGTAATGAGAACTGTGCACTGTTGGCAAGCTTTGGAGGTCAAGTTCCCACACCTGTGCTTAACCAATTATATGTTAGTCACTAAGGGTCTTCAAGACATGTATCCAATCATAATATGCCAAATCACTGTAAGTGCATGTTTCCTGGGTTCCGTAGTAGCAGTCATGTTTTTCCTGTGTGTTAACTGGTACAGTGCTGTGTTTTGACTTCCAGTTTGAGAACAGTGTTGGTGAAGCCGATGTTCTCGGTTGTTGCTAAGTGATGTTTACACTGACCAAGGACTCTGTGAGGCTCATGCTCTGCCAGGGAGGAGGGGAGGCTGTAAGGAAGCAGAGACGGGGCGCCTGACCCGGGCTAGCCGGGGAGGTATTCCATACCACAGCACGTCATGCCCGGGGTGAGGGGTAACTAGTTAGGAAGGACAGGGGCTTCCGGGTGGAGTTCGTTTCTCTTGGCCGGTGGTATCGTATTCTCTTCCCTTGTTATTTTCCCTTATCATTGTTGTAGCTGATAGTAGCGGTGGTGATTTGTTGCTGGACTGTTTTTGTCTCAACCCGTAGGAGTTGCACTCTCTCGACCTCCTCCCCGTTCCTCCGGGAGCGGGGAAGGGGAGAGCCCCGGTGCGGGGAGGCAGGGGGGGGGAGACGGACACGGACCTCAATTGTTGTCAGCTCGGCACCACTCACTGGGAGTGAGTGAACAAGCTACCTGACTGGGTTTAAACCACGACAGCATGTAAGAAATACTATAAAAGGAGTTACGGCTTTGTAAAAAATGGCTTTTGTCTGATCATATTGATCTCTGACTGGGTCCATGTGTTTTCTGCGGCACGGAGTTATTGGGGGGGGGGGGGGGGTAGGCACTGAGACCGGTCCCTGCCAGGCAGGAGGCAGCTGGCGGGCACTAGGACCCTGATGCGTGAGGCAGCGGGCGGGCACTAGGACCCTGATACCGGAGCTATATAGTGCTGAGGGTGCTGGGGGGTTCTGTGGGTGCTGGGGTTTCTCTAGGTGCTAGGATGACTGGGTGCACTGGAGCTGTTGTGGTTGCTGTCAGTGGTGGGGGTGGTATGGGTGCAATGCATGCTATGGGTGCTGTGGGCTCTACGGGTGCTGCGGGTTCTATGGGTGCTGGGGGTGCTGTAGTTGCTATAGGTGCTGGGGGTGCAGTGGGTGCTGTGGGCTCTATGGGTGCTGCGGGTTCACAGTATCACACAGTATCACAGTATGCTAGAGATTGGAAGGGACCTCGAAAGATCATCTAGTCCAATCCCCCTGCCGGAGCAGGAACACCTAGATAAGGTTACACAGGAATGTGTCCAGGCGGGTTTTGAATGTCTCCAGGGAAGGAGACTCCACAACCTCCCTGGGCAGCCTGTTCCAGTGTTCCGTCACCCTCACTGAGAAGAAGTTTCTTCTCAAGTTTAAGTGGAACCTCTTGTGTTCCAGTTTGTACCCATTACCCCTTGTCCTATCATTGTTTGCCACTGAGTAGAGCCTGGCTCCATCCTCGTGACACTCCCCCTTTATATATTTATATACACTAATAAGGTCACCCCTCAGTCTCCTCTTCTCTAAACTACAGAGACCCAGCTCCCTCAGTCTTTCCTCATAAGGGAGATGCTCCACTCCCTTAATCATCTTGGTTGCCCTGCGCTGGACTCTCTCCAGCAGCTCCCTGTCCTTCTTGAACTGAGGGGCCCAGAACTGGACACAATATTCCAGATGGGGTCTCACCAGGGCAGAGTAGAGGGGAAGGAGGACCTCTCTCGACCTACTAACCACCCCCCTTCTAATACACCCCAGGATGCCATTGGCCGCCTTGGCCACAAGGGCACAGTGTTGGCTCATGGTCATCCTGTTGTCCGCTAGGACCCCCAGGTCCCTCTCCCCTACACTGCTCTCTAATAGGTCGTTTCCCAACCTATACTGGAACCTGGGGTTGTTCCTGCCCAGATGCAGGACTCTACACTTTCCCTTGTTATATTTCATCAAGTTATTCCCTGCCCAACTCTCCAGCCTGTCCAGGTCTCGCTGGATGGCAGCACAGCCTTCTGGCGTGTCAGCCACTCCTCCCAGCTTAGTGTCATCAGCAAACTTGCTGATAGTACTCACTCAAAATTCCCTGGGTTCATCTAAATCAGTGCAATGATTTCAGCTCGGGAACAGAGCTGATAACAAGCGATGTTTTGGTTTGGCCAAGGACTTTGTGAGCACGTCATGCCCAGGATGTAACTGGGAGTTAGCCGGAAGGGCTGGGAGACTGCAGGGGTTGGAGGAGGTATCGGTCGGAGCTTGGTCGGGCTGGGGGGGGCGAGTTATCGGTCGGCTGGTGGTGAGATGATGTATTCTCTTCCCTTGTTATTTCCTTTATCATTATTATCACTGGTGGTAGCAGTAGTGATTTGTGTTATACCTTAGTTACTAAACTGTTCTTATCTCAACCCGTGGGAGTTGCATTCTTTTCGATTCTCCTCTCCGTCCCTCCGGGAGCAGGGGGAGGGCAAGAAAGGGGGGGAAGTGAGCGAACGAATTACCTGACTGGGTTTAAACCACGACAGTTCTTTTTGGCGCCCAACGTGGGGCACGAAGGGTTGAGATAACGACAGATTTGACTGGATTAATAGTCACTCGTCACAATGCTGATTTATTGGCTCTCAGAGTTGTTCTTGTTGATCTCACAGCTTCAGAATGTTGTAACTTACGTAGAGCCGGTATTTGCTGTGATAGTGTTTATCAAGTATGGGGCCTGGGCTAAGGTTCTTGTCTCACTGTGCTTTATGGCAATGGCTTGTAATACGGGCGGGCTCCAGCAGCAGGGCGGGATGGACGTGGCCGTGCACTTGTACCTGGCCGTCCGGCTGCTCTTCACCGTCCTGGCCCTCGCCCTACTCTCCATCTTCGTGAGGCTGCGGGGAGCCGAGGGGGAGCGGCCCCGGGAGCCGGCGGCTGCTGAAGCGGCCCGGGAGAGCGGCCCCGGGCACCAAGCGGCGGCGGGAGCGGGGCCGGAGGCCGGGAGGGGACGGCTGCCGGTGGAGGAGGTCGGGGCGGTCGAGGAGAGGAAGGAAGCGGCTGCAGAGCAGCGGGAGAAGGCGGCGGAGAAGCCGAGCCCCGCGGAGGAGCCGAGCCCCGCGGCCGAGCCCAGCCCCGCGACGGCCGAGAGCATTCCCCGGAAGCCGCCCGCCGAGCCCCAGGAGGATGCAGGAGACCACGCAGCATTTCCCAGCAAGGCAGAGGAGGAAGAGCTGGACTCAGGAAAAGAGAGGCTGGCGGTGGGAGAGCCGGCAAGTACAGCGGCTACACCAGCCCCAGTGACAAGTACAGCAGCATCGTTTGAGAGTTCTGAAGGTTTTGAATGGCCTTTGGGTGTCCTTGGGACCTGCCTGCTGATTGTGATGGGGATCAGCATGTTGGCACACACACAGGCTGGGTTCTACCCAAAACCATTTTGTCTGATCTCAAAAGTTAAGCAGAGTCAGGTCTGGGTCTTGTCTGGGGTTAGACGACGATATGGGGGGACCAAGAGATTTTCTCCAAGGCTGGACAGTCATGAGTGGCAGGGTGTGTGGGACAGTATGGGCAAGTATCTAGTCCACTGGGCCCCTCCAGTGCTTTGGAAGCATCGGAGATGGAAGGCAGCTGTGTGGAGTCCCCAGCAACAAGCTGCAGAAACTGCTGAAGGGGACAGTGAATTATTTTGAGCCTGGTGGGCCCAATGCACTTCAGGCCAGCAGAGCAGAGATGCAACATAGAGATGGACTCATGATCGAGGGGTGGACTTAGCAATGGACACTATTGCCCAGGTTATTCACGAGTGTGAACACTGCACACAGTCTCTCCTGCTCTGGAAGACTATTACAAGAGATGGAGCCTGACATCATGGACCAGATGGACTCAGCAGCTTTATAGGGACTGGTCTATGCACTAAGATAAGAGTATATTGAAAATATGGGATCTGAGCATGACGTGAATGGTATGGAATAAGGGGTGGATAATGTCCTGGGTTCAGCAGTAGCAGTCATTTTTCCCCTTCTTGGTAGCTGGTGCAGTGCAATGTTTTGACTTTCAGCTCGGGAACAGAGCTGATAACAAGCGATGTTTTGGTTTGGCCAAGGACTTTGTGAGCCTCATGCTCTGCCAGGGAGGAGGGGAAGCCGGGAGGAAGCAGAGACAGGACACCTGACCCAAACTGACCAAAGAAGTATTCCATACCACAGCACGTCATGCCCAGGATGTAACTGGGAGTTAGCCAGAAGGGCTGGGAGACTGCAGGGGTTGGAGGAGGTATCGGTCGGAGCTTGGTCGGGCTGGGGGGGGCGAGTTATCGGTCGGCTGGTGGTGAGATGATGTATTCTCTTCCCTTGTTATTTCCTTTATCATTATTATCACTGGTGGTAGCAGTAGTGATTTGTGTTATACCTTAGTTACTAAACTGTTCTTATCTCAACCCGTGGAGTTGCATTCTTTTCGATTCTCCTCTCCGTCCCTCCGGGAGCAGGGGGAGGGCAAGAAAGGGGGGGAAGTGAGCGAACGAATTACCTGACTGGGTTTAAACCATGACATATATGAAAGAATACTGGTCCCAGTACTGACCCTTGAGGCACTCCACTAGTTACAGGCCTCCAACTAGACTCAGCCCCATAGACTACAACTCTCTGGCTTCTCTCCTTCAGCCAGTTCACAGTCCACCTCACTACCTGATCATTCAGACC
>NW_026912914.1:0-17415 GCF_034315485.1 Pezoporus occidentalis | reverse complement strand
GGTCCCGGTGTTACCGGTGGCGGTTCCGGTGTTACCGGTGCGGTCCCGGTGTTACCGGTTGGGATCCCGGTGTTACCGGTGCGGTCCCGGTGTTACTGGTTGGGGTCCCGGTGTGACTGGTTGGGATCCCGGTGTTACCGGTTGCGGTCCCGGTGTTACCGGTGCGGTTCCGGTGTTACCGGTTGGGGTCCCGGTGTTACCGGTACGGTTCCGGTGTTACCGGTTGGGGTCCCGGTGTTACCGGTGCGGTTCCGGTGTTACCGGTTGGGGTCCCGGTGTGACCGGTTGCGGTCCCGGTGTTACCGGTTGCGGTCCCGGTGTGACCGGTGATGTCCCGGTGTTACCGGTTGGGATCCCGGTGTTACCGGTTGCGGTCCTGGTGTTACCGGTTGGGGTCCCGGTGTTACCGCGGTGTCCGCAGGTGCTGCTGCTGGAGGCCAGCGCTCGCCTCGGGGGGTGGCTGCAGAGCACCCGCGCTGCCGACGGGGCCGTGTTCGAGCATGGCCCGAGGGGGATCCGGCCCGGGGGGACGGCGGGAGCCGACACCTTGCACATGGTAACGGGGAACGGGGAGACCCAGGGTGGGTGCTGGGGTCCCTGGGTCTATGGGGGGGGGGGGTTCTCGGGTGGGTGATGGGGTCTGGGGGATGGTCCCGGCTGGGTGCTGGGCCCCTTGGTTTGTGATGGGGTCCGGGAGCGGGGGGTCCCCGTGTGGCATCCGGGGTGCCCCGGGGCAGGTCCGTGTCCGTCTCCCCCCCCGCCCCATCCCCGCAGGTCTCGGAGCTCGGCCTTGCCGGTGCGGTCCTGCCCGTGCCCGGGGACCACCCGGCCTCCCGGAACCGCTTCCTCTACGTGGCCGGGGCCCTGCACAAGCTGCCCTCGGGGCTGGGGTAGGTGCCTGCTGCTTCCTCCCTTTGCGGTGCCACCGCGGTGCCGCAGCCCTGATCCCCCCCCTCCCCGCCGTCCGCAGGGCGCTGCTGCGGCCGGTGCCGCCGTTCTCACGGGCGCTGCTCTGGAGCGGGCTCCGGGACCTCCTGGCGCCGGCCGGGACGGAGCCGGACGAGAGCATCCACGCGTTCGCTCGCCGCCGTTTCGGGCGGGAGGTGCGTGCGTGCCCGCCCCGGGGCGATAGCGGTTATCGCGACAGGGCAGGCGCGGGCGGGGGCCCCCCCGGCCTCACGGCAACGTGCGCCCGCAGGTGGCGGACATCGCGGTGGACAGCGTGTGCCGGGGGGTGTTCGCCGGGGACTGCCGGGCGCTGAGCGTCCGCTCCTGCTTCCCGCTGCTCTTCCAGGCCGAGCGGAGCCGGCGCTCGGTGCTGCTGGGGCTGGCGCTGGGCTCCGCTGAGCGCGGCGGGGGGGACACGCACGGCAGCGGAGCCGAGTCGGGGTTGAGCCGGCGGGCGCGGGCCGAGCGCTGGAGCCAGTGGTCGCTGCGGGGAGGGATGGAGACGCTGCCCGAGGCGCTGGCGGAGTTCCTGCGGGAGCGCGGCGTGGAGCTGCGGTGCCACCAGCGCCTGCGACGCCTGAGCCGCCGCCACGATGGCCGCTGGGAGGTGCGGACCTGGGGGGGGCATCACTGCATTCCTCTATCCCTGGGCCCATGTCCTGCATCACTGCATCCCTGTGTGCCCATCCCTGCATCCCCATCCGTGTTCCCCATCACTGCATCCCTGAGTACCCATCACCACGTCCCCATCCCTGCACCCCCATCCGTGTCCCCCATCATTACATCCCCGAGTACCCGTCACTACATCCCTGTGTGCCCATCCCTGCATCCCCATCCGTGTTCCCCATCACCGCATCCCTGTGTGCCCATCCCTGCATCCCCAACCGTGTTCCCCATCACTGCATCCCTGAGTACCCATCACCACGTCCCCATCCCTGCATCCCCATCCGTGTCCCCCATCATTACATCTCCGAGTACCCGTCACTACATCCCTGTGTGCCCATCCCTGCATCCTCATCCGTGTTCCCCATCACCGTGTCCCTGAGTACCCATCACTGTGTCCCCATCCCTGCATCCCCATCCATGTCCCCCATCACTGCATACCCAAGTACCCGTCACTACATCCCTGTGTCCCGATCCCTGCATCCCCATCTGTGTTCCCCATCACCACATCCCTGAGTACCCATCACCACATCCCCCATCACTGTGTCTCCCATCACGACCCCCCGTGTCCCCATCCCTGCATCCTCATCCGTGTCCCCCATCACTGCATCCCCGAGTACCCGTCACTACATCCCTGTGTCCCCATCCATGTCCCCCATCACTGCATCCCCAAGTACCCGTCACTACATCCCTGTGTCCCCATCCCTGCATCCCCATCTGTGTTCTCCATCACCACATCCCCGAGTACCCATCCCCACATCCCCCATCACTGTGTCTTCCATCACAACCCCCCGTGTCACCATCCCTGCTTCCTCATCTGTGTCCCCCATCACCACATCCCTGTGTCCCCATCCCTGCATCCCTGAGTACCCATCACCACATCCCCCATCACTGTGTCTCCCATCACCACATCCCTGTCCCCATGTCCCCCAGCCTCGTGTCCCTGCATCCCCATCCCCTTGTCTTTGTGTCTCTTATCACCACATCCCCCATCACTGTGTCCCCATCCCTGCATCCTCATCCTTGTCCCCCATCATCATATCCCTGTGTACCCATCCCTGCATCCTCATCCTTGTCCCCCATCACTGCATCCCTGAGTACCCATCACCACATCCCCCGTCACTGTGCCCCCCATTCCTGCTCCCGTCACCACAACCCCGTCCCCATGTCCCCCCAACCTCGTAGCCCTGCATCCCCATCCCCATGTCTTCGTTTCTCCTATCACCACATTCCCCCATCTCCACATCCCTGTGTCCCCATCCCTGCATCCTCATCCGTGTCCCCCGTCACTGCATCCCTGAGTACCCATCACCACATCCCCCGTCACTGCATTCCCGTGTCTCCCATCACCATATCCCTGTCTCCATGTCCCCCAACCCCATGTCTTCGTGTCCCCCATCACCATCCTCCTTGCCCACAGCTCACCCTGGCCGATGGCACCGTCACAGCCGACCACGTTGTCAGCGCCGTCCCGGCTGCAGGTGGATGTCGGCTGCCGGTGCTGCCACCTCCGGATGCCACCGGGATGGGGAGGGGGCACCTTTACCTGCGGCCCCATCCTCACTCATATCCCCCCTCCCTGTCCCCAGCGCTGGCTGAGGCGCTGCCGGCCGAGGCCGCGGCGCTGGCGCAGGAGCTGCGGCGCATCCCGGCGGTGTCGGTGGCTGTGGTGAACCTGCAGTACGAGGGCGTCGCGCTGCCCGTCACGGTGAGAGCAGCAGCACCCAAGGGTGACCCCGGGGGTGTTGCCAGCACCCAGGGGTGACCCCAGCCCGCTCCTGCCCAGGGTTTCGGGCACTTGGTGCCCTCCTCAGAGGATGGCTCCCTCCTGGGCATCGTCTACGACTCGGTGGCCTTCCCTGAACACAACGGCGCGGCCACGGCCTCGCTGCGGCTCACGGTGAGCACCGGGGCCGGGATTGGGCTGTACCCTGCTACCAATCCCTGGAAACACTCACGGTGCCAATAGGTGATGCTGGGAGGCGCCTGGTTCGAGCAGAGCTTCGGGGACCCGGCCACGGCCGCACCGGAGCTGCTGCTGCACCGGGCACAGGCGGCCGTGAGGGAGCAGCTGGGGCTGGAGCCGGCCCCGACCCGCTCCATCGTCAGGGTGCACCAGGTGGGTGCCAGCACCCATGGGTGGGGAGGCATGGGGGGGGTCCCATGGGACTCACTGACTGTTCCCCCCCGCCTCCGCCCAGGCCTGCATCCCGCAGTACACACTGGGCCACTGGCAGCGCACAGGTAAGTGGGTGCTGAGGAGCTGGGGGGGGGGGAAGGCACCCAATGCCCCCTCCCCTAGCACCCAGCACCCATCCTAACCCCACAGAGCGCATCGGCCGCTTCCTGGCCGAGCACCGGCTGCCCCTGAGCCTCATCGGAGCCTCCTACAGCGGCGTCTCCGTCAACGACTGCATCGCCAGCGCCAAGGCGGCCGTGGAGCGGCTGCTGGGGCCGCAGCACTGAGCCCCCCCCCCAGCACCCACGGCCATAGGACAAAGTGTATTTTTTAATTGAAAAACCCTTATAAAGGTCCAGGGAGCGGCTCATAAATAGAATAAATAACGTGGGGCCAGGCCCCGGCCCCGGCAGCTCCCAATGGAGCTTTCCAGGTCCTTCCTGGTGCTCAGAGTCCAATGGGGGCCAGGGTTAGGGGGTGCCCTGCGCCAGGCTCCCGTTGTCCCCACGGGCCATTGCCATGCCCTCATCCTGCCCCACCACGGCGGTGCCACTGTCCCCAGCACCCTTAGGGCTGCGTTGGGTGATGCCCAAGGCCGGTTGGGTGCCGTTGGGTGGCGGTGGCCGGTGTGGGGTCAATACAAGCCCTCGGTCCCCCCAGGCTACGGGGTCCCGGGGGGGTTTGAGCAGCATCTCCTCACGGAAGAGGCTGGTGCTGCTCCGGTGCCGCTGGCCCTCGTGGCCGGGGGCCGGGGCGCGGCGGGCGGCGCGCGGGTCCGTGCCGATGTCCACGGTGAGGTTGGTGTAGAGCGGGTGGAGGTGCTTGGCCAGCAGCACGTAGCTCAGCGAGTTCATCCCATCCTGCGTCCACATCCGCTGCGTGCGGATCAAGAGGTCGAACCTGGACCAAAGGAGGAGGGAACAGGGAACGTCACCACCGGGGTCGGGCCCCAAAGCGGCGCCACCGAACCCCAAAGGGTGCCCCACAACCTGTGGGGGTTCTCCTCGTTGCCTTTGTCGCTCTTGTGCTTCACCATCTTGTAGTGGCCGATGGAGACGGGCGGGCGGGCGATCTTCATCCCGGCCAGGCGCACCCTGCAATGGGGTGCTGCGGTGTCACCGGGGGGGGGGGGGGTAAGTGATGGGATGGGGACACCCCTGTCACCTCCCGGGTCCTACCTGGTGGCGATGTCGTCGTCCTCTCCGCCCCAGCCCCAGTACTCGTTGGGGAAGCCATTGATCTTCATGTATTGGTCCGGGGTGAGCGCTGAGACCCCCCCAAAGTACTGGGGGTAAGGCAGGCTGTGGTGGTAGTTGGGGGGGGGGGGAAACACGGTGTTGAGCCACGGCTCCCGGTGTCCCCCCGTGTCCCTTCCACCTCCATCACCCACCTGTATCCGAACTTGTTCATGGCCACGGAAACATGTTTGGGGTTCCAAGGGTCGCACGTGTAGAGGTTGTGATCGTTCTCCGGGATCAGATCCACGTCGTGCAGGAAGAGGCAGTCCCATTCCTCATCCTTCAACGCCTCCTTCACCCCCACGTTCAGCAGCTTCGCTCGGTTGAACGTGGAGTTACCGGCCTGCGGTGAGGCAACGGGGTCGGTAACGGGGCCGGTAACGGCGGTGTGGGGCCGCTGTGCCCCCCCCACACCCCCTCAAACCTTACCTGGTGCACCACGTAGATGCCGTACTGGAGCTGCTGGCGCTGCAGGAAGGGGTGCAGGTAGTAGAGGAGGTGGCCCAGGTGGGTCTCGCGGTTGCGGTGCGGGATGATGACGGCCGTGCGGGACCGGGGCTCGCAGCCGGGGGGTTGATAGCGGCCGCCCTCCCGCACCGCCGGGTTCTTGGCCTGGATCTGCTCCAACGTCGGCACCCGGCTGAAGGTCACCGTCAGCGGCCCCACTGCAACGAGAGGGGGGGGCAGAGGAAAAGGGAGGGTTGAGGGCGGGGGAAGCCCCGGGGCCGTTCCCACAGCCCCGAACCACGGGAGCGGCCCCAGTGCAGCCGGATGGGCCGGTTCTGCCGGTTCCTTCCCCGCGGAACCGGTTCTTCCTCTCCAGGAGGGGGAGGTTCTTCCCCGCGGGGCCATTTCTTCCCCTTCCAGCCCGGTTCTCCGGCCGGGGGGGTGCCCGTTCTGCCCCCGTTGGGGCCGGTTCTCCCCCTGGGTGCCCGGTTCTTCCCCCGTTGAGGCCGGTTCTCTCCCCGTAGGGCCCCTTCTGCCCCCGTTGGGGCCGGTTCTCCCCCTGGGTGCCCGGTTCTTTCCCCCTTGGGGCCGGTTCTCTCCCCGTATGGCCCGTTCTGCCCCCGGAAGGGCCGGTTCTCCCCCTGGGCACCCGGTTCTTAACCCATTGGGGCCGGTTCTCCCCCTGGGCACCCGGTTCTTAACCCATTGGGGCCCGTTCTCCCCCTGGGCACCCGGTTCTTAACCCATTGGGGCCGGTTCTTCCCCCGTTGAGGCCGGTTCTCCCCCTGGGTGCCCGGTTCTTAACCCACTGGGGCCGGTTCTTCCCCTGTTGGGGCCGCTTCTCTTGCTGGGGCCCTTCTCTTCCTCCCACAGACACCGGTTCTGCCCCGGCCTTAGGCCCCGTTTCTCCCCGCTGGGTGCTTCCCCCCCCTCCGTTGCTCACCGAGGAAGGGCGAGCGCTCGGGGCAGAAGGGCAGCGGCCGCGCGGGGTCGGGCCGGGCGGGCTCCCTGGGCAGGAGCCGGCTGAGGTTCGCGTAGACATCGTGCGTGCGGGAGTAGTCGAAGACGGGCCCCGCGGCGCGGCCGAAGAGGGACGTGAGGCTGCGGAACCCGCCCAGCGAGAAGTAAGCGACGAAGGCGAACTGGCAGCCGACGAGCAGCGCCAGCGAGCGCGGCCGCTCCAGCAGCCGCCGGAGCATGGCGGCGGGGGCCGCGTCACCGAGCGCCGGGCGGCATCGCGGGGGCGGCCGCGGCCCCACCGGGAAGCGGCGGAAGAGCCTCAGCCCCGCCGGGGCAGCGCCGCCATCTTGGGACGCACTGAGAGGGAGGGCGCAGAGCGCATGCGCGAAGGGGGCGGAGCCTCCGGGGAGGGGTCGCTCTTAAAGGGGCCGCTGTGGGAGGTGCCGGTGGGGCTCACCCGTGACCCAGCGGGGTCAAGGTGAGGGCAGGCTGAGGTCAAGGGAGGGTTAGGATGAGGTCAAGGAGGGGTGAGTGCGGGGTCAAGGTCGGGACATGGCCCCGCTGGGGCGGGAGGCTCCGGGCCGGCACCACCCGGCCCCTGGCCGTTGCCGAGCGCCCCGCGCTCCCGGTTGGAGCTGCCCATGGAGAACGCGGCCCCAGGAGCCCGGAGCGGACGCTGGTGCCGGGGCTGGGGGGGGCCCGGCCAGGCTGAGGCTGCGCGGGCAGCCCCGGGGTACGGGGGAGGCTGGGGGCGGCTCCGGCAGGCGGGCACTAGGACCCAGGGGCCCCGGAGACCACGGCAGGGGGCGTGTCCGCAGCAAGCTCCACCCCCGCGCGGTCTCCACGGCAACCTCGCACGCCACCGCCCTCCTTCCGCGTGTTGGCCACGCCCTTATTGGTGACGTCCCGGGGACGGCGCGCTCTGATTGGGCCCCCGGTGCCGCTTCCCCACCTCCAACTTCACCCTCGCTGCTGCCGGGAGAGCGACGGGGCCCGAACCCCGAATTCCCCCCGAATTCCTCCCCAAACCTCACAAATTCCTTCCAAATCTCCCGAATTCCCTCCAAATTCCCCTCAAATTCCTCCCAAATCTCCCCAAACATCCCAAATTCCCACTAATTCCCCACAAATTTCTCCTAAAACCTCAAAAATCGCCCCAAATTCCCCCCAAATGCCTCCAAACCTCCTCAATACACTGAAATTCCCTCCAGATCCCCCCAAAACCTTACAAATTCCCTCCAAATCTCCCAAATTCCCCCCAAACCCCTCAAATACCCCAAAATCTTCTCAAATACCCCCAAATCTCCTCAAATCTCCCCCAACATCCCAAATTCCCACTAATTCCCCACAAATTTCTCCTACACCTCAAAAATCCCCCAAATTCTCTCCAAATACCTCCAAACCTCCCAAATACACTGAAATCCCCACCAGATCCCCCCCAAAACCCCCAAAATTCCCTCCAAATCTTCCAAATTCCCCCCAAACCCCTCAAATACCCCCAAATCCCCTCAAATCTCCCCCAACATCCCAAATTCCCACTAATTCCCCACAAATTTCTCCTAAACCTCCAAAATCCCCCCAAATTCTCTCCAAATACCTCCAAACCTCCCAAATACACCGAAATTCCCTCCAGATCCCCCCCAAAACCCTACAAATTCCCTCCAAATTCCCCTCAAATCCCCCCAAATCTCCCCCAACATCCCAAATTCCCACTAATTCCCCACAAATTTCTCCTAAAACTTCAAAATCCCCCCAAATCCTCCCGAATTCTCCCCAAATACCTCCAAACCTCCCAAATACACTGAAATCCCCTCCAGATCCCCCCCAAACCCCCCAAATTCCCTCCAAATCTTCCAAATCCCCCTCAAATGCCACCAAATCTCCTCAAATCTCCCCCAACATCCCAAATTCCCACTAATTCCCCACAAATTTCTCCTAAACCTCAAAAATCCCCCCAAATCCTCCCAAATTCTCCCCAAATACCCCCCAAATCCACCCCAATTCCCTCGTCTCCCCCAAATCCCCCCAAATCCCCCCTAAAGCCTCCCAAATCCCCCCCAGATCCCCCCAAGGATCCCAATCCCTGCTCCTGGCATGGTCGGTGCTCACACCCCACACTGTCCCCAAACAGGGTTCCGCTTCCCAGTGCCACCATCAACATCCCGGCCCCACAGAGGCCAGAGCAGGTGAATCCAAGGGGGCTCCAGTGGGTCAGGAGCTGCGTTCCATGGGGAATTGGGGGGCACCCAATAAAGTTCCCTCAGCACCGGGGTGCTGGTGCCTGTTCTGGGGTGCGGGGCACGATGCTCACAGTGCCCGCTGGGATCACCACAACCACACCGGCTCCATAAATAGCTTTAAATAAGAGGCTGGGGGGGGGGGTCCACAGGTGGGGGGCCCCGGGGCCTGCCCAGGGCTGAGGTAGAAGCGGTGATGGGCGCTGGGGCTCAGCGCGGAGGCTGCGGCCATCAGTAACCAAATGGTGCCAGCAGGATCAATCTCATCCCATCACTCTCCTGCGGCTACCGGTGGGGCCGGCGGCTCTTGAGGATCTCCAGGATTTGGGCTTTCTGCTTCTCCCAGGCCTCCGACGGGCGGCAGGGCACGAAGAAGCTGAACTTCAACCGCGGTGCTCTCCGTTCGTCCACCACCAGCGCCTGCAGCAGCACCGGCTGCGGCAGCGGCCCCCGGCCCTCCAGCGTCTCGGTGGCCGCGGTGGCCCCGCTGTAGCGCAGGGTTATCCCCTTGCCCAGCGCCACGTCGGTGGCCGATGGCACCAGGATGTAGCCACCGTTGAGCAGGGATTCACCATCGGGGCGCCGGAGGGCCAGGAAAACATCCTCGGCACCGGGAGCCGAAACCTGGCGCACCAGGATGTGCGTGGCACCCGCCGGGATGGTCACCACATCGTTGTAGCCGTAGCTGTGGGGTGGGTGCAGAGAGGTTGGACGGTGGCACCCATGGGTGCTCCCCGCCCCACCGGGCACTTACCGGGGTTTGGTGAAAGAACCGGAGATTTTGGTGCATCCGGAGCCGTCGCCGCCGCAGTTCATGCATTTATCGAACTTCTTCTTGGAGCCAATGATGCGGTCGCAGCCGGCGGGGATGCAGCGGCCCCGCACGCACACCCCGGTGCTCTCCGGTGAGCACGGCGTCCCATCGGCGACCTGCGGCACGGCACGGCCTCAGCGCCCTTCGCAAGTTGGGGGGGGGGGGGGGCCGTGCTAGGGTTATGGGGCAAGGGGGGATGGCAGCGCTCACCCTCTGCTGCAGCACATGGTAGTAGCCCAAGGTCTGGGACTGGCAGATGAGCTTGCACCGGTCCCGTTCGGCCACGCCGCTGTAACGAGGGACCCAGTCCCGCGGCGCCGGCAGCCCCCTGACGAGCTCCGGACCGCGGTTGTACTCGGCGCATTGCTCCTCCCGGAACGCCAGAGCTACCGGGGGGGGACGAGCGGAGGGGTCAGCGCCAGCCCCCGGTGCTTCCACCCCGGCCCCGTCCCTCCGCACACGGCGCTCACCGGAGCCGCCGGGACACTCCTCCACGCTGCAGGACTGGACACGGGTCCGTTTCCCCCGGCAGAAGCGGCCGCCGTGACGCGGCTCGGGCTCGGTGCAACCGCGGTGCGAGAGCCGAACGCCGCCGCCGCAGCTCCGGGAGCAGCCGCTCCACGGCCCCCACGGCCCCCAAGCGCCGTCCACCGGAGTCTGCACCGGGAAACGCAGCGGGAGCGGGGTCAAACGGGAGCCCCGGGGGGCGAGCGGCGGCCCCCGGTTCCCCGTCGTTTCTCCCCACACACTCACGGTGAGCTCCTGCATGCGGGTGATGCTGACACAGGCCCCGTCCATGCAGGCGCTGCCCGGCGCGCACGGTGTGCCGTCGGCCCAGGGGAAGTGCTTCGTTTGGCACACGGAGCGGCCGCCGGTGTGGCCGGTGCACCAGAGCCGGGCGCAGGGCGGCTGCTGGTCCCCGCAGTGCCGCGACTCGGGCCCGAAGGCGAGCTGGCATTGCCGCAGCAGCGGGTACACGCTGCCCGGCAGCGCCGACGGCAGCGGCAGCCACTCCGGAGGCTGGTCCAGGAGGCAGTGACCTGCGGGGAGCGGAGCACCGGTGATGCCGGGGAGCGCCGGATGGGACGTGGCAGCACCGGGGCTGCCCGGAGCCGGGTCTTACCGTGGCCGTTGTCCAGGAAGTCGGTGATGAAGCGGGCGCTGCACGGGGACCACATCTCGCCGGGCTCCAGCGAGGAGAGGACGGGAGCCATCACCCGCCGGGCGGCCGCGGTGCCGCCGTTCAGCTCCCGGCAGGGCTGCGCCGTGTCGTGCAGCATGTTGAAGACGTGGCCTGCGCCGGGGGACGGTGGCATCAGCCCCGAGCGGGTTTTGGGGTGCTCCGATGTCCCCCGTGTCCCCATCCCCACTCACCCAGCTCATGAGCGACGGTGAAGGCAGACTGCAGCCCATCGTCCTCCACCACGGCGCAGCTCCGCGCCGGGTCGCACACGGTGCCCACATCGGCCATGCCCAGCGTGGCACAAGTGGCAGCCCCACACAGGTCCTGGGGGGGCGGGGGGGGTAGGAGGGGGGTGAGCACCCCAAAACCAGCACCCAAACCCTTTGGGGGGCACCACCAGCACTCAGCAACCCCATGGGGACCCCAAGCAGCGCGGACCCCCCTAAACGTCCCCACCTGCCGGGTGAAGAGCAGGGCGGTGTCGAAGTGGAGGGGGCTGTCCTCGTCGGGGACATTGAGCCCCTGTTGCCACTGGCAGAAGTTCCGGAGCATCTCGGCAGCGTTGGAGGTCGGGGGGGGCCCGGGGGTGCCGGGGCCCAGCACCAGCAGCCGCGTTACCCGCAGCTCCACCGCGTTGCCGAGGCTGCCGTGGCGGAAGGAGCGGGCGGCCGCCGCCAGCACCGTGAGCAGGTACGGCCGCAGCCCCGCACCGTGGAACCGCGCCATCGCCTCGTCCGCCACCACGAGGAGCTCCACGAACCGCGGCACCGAGGCGAAGCGCTGGGAACGGGGGGACAGGGGGCTTGGAGGGGCCGGCTGGGGTACCCCGGCATCACCCACTGCATCCCAGTGACCCCCAGCATCACCCCACCGCATCCCAGTGACCTCCAGCCTCTCCCCACCGCATCCCGGTGACCCCCAGCATCACCCCGCCGCATCCCGGTGACCCCCAGCATCACCCCGCCGCATCCTGGTGACCCCCAGCATCACCCCACTGCATCCCGGTGACCCCCAGCATCACCCACCGCATCCCGGTGACCCCCAGCATCACCCCACCGCATCCCGGTGACCCCCAGCATCATCCCGTCGCATGGCAGAGCCCCGGGAGCCCGCGGGGGAAACCCTGGTCCAGCCCATCCCAGTTTAGTGTGTCCGGTCCTCCTCGTTCGTTCTGCCACCAGCTCGTTCTTGTCCCAGCCTATCCCAGCCCGGTTACATCCCCATCTATCCCAGCCCATCCTGATCCCTCCCATCCTGGTCCAGCCCAGCCCAGCCCGCTCCCATCGCTGTCCATCCCGATCCCGGTCCCGTGTGCCCCGGTCCATCCCAGCCTGTCCCATCCTGATCCCGGTCCATTCCGGACCCTGTCTCGTGTGTCCCGGCCCGGCCGTACCTTGGTTCTCCTCGGGGCCGGTCCCAGCCGGGTCTTTGTATCGGATTCTCCCGGTGCAGTGACGGGACACGAGGGACCGGGAGCAGCCCCAACAGCAGCGACGGCGACCAGGAGCGTCAGGAGCGCGCAGCGCATGGCCCGGGCACCGCGACACAGCGACAGCCCCGCGATAGCCCCGCGATAGCCCCGCGGCAAGCGGGTCCCGCCGCTTTTTAACGGGCGGGATGGGCTGGCCCGGGAGGGGCGGAGCTGAGCGGGGCGGCCCCGACCCCCCCCCCCCCCGGGCCGTTCGGGAAGGCAGGGCCGGGACATCCCCCCCCGGGACCCTCCGGGATCTCCCCTCACCGGGACCGGTCCCAGGGGAGGTGTTGGATGCCAGCAGGGGTTTCTACCCCTGCCTGTGCCCTTCATCCTTCATCCTTCATCCTCATCCTCCTCATTCCCTTCCTCCCCCCTGTCCCGCCATCCCTCCTCATCACCCTAATCCTTCCTCATCCTCCTCTTCCTCCTCATCCCTCCCTGTCTCCTGCATACCTGCCTGTGCTCCACATCCCTTCTCACCCCCCCCATCACCTTCATCCATTCTCATCTTCCTCATCCCCTTCATCCCTTCTCCTCCTCCTCCTCTTCTTCCTCATCCTCCTAATTCCTTTCATCCCTCCCTGTTCCCCTATCCCGCCTCATCTTCCTCATCACCTTCATCCCTTCTCATCCTCCTCATCCCTCCTCATCCTCCCATCCTTCCTCATCCCCCCATCCTTCCTCATCCCCCTCATTCCCTTCATCCCTTCCTGTCACTCATCCCTCCTCATCCTCCTCATCCCTCCTCATCCCTCCTCATCCCCCATCCTTCCTCATCCCCCTCATTCCCTTCATCCCTTCCTGTCCCTCATCCCTCCTCATCCTCTTCATCCCTCCTCATCCTCCCATCCTTCCTCATCCCCCTCATTCCCTTCATCCCTTCCTGTCCCTCATCCCTTCTCATCCTTCCTCATCCTCTCCCTTTTCCTCATCCCTCCCTGTCCCCTCCATTCCTGCCTGTGCTCCCATCCCTCCTCATCCTCTTCATCCCTCCTGGATCCCCCATGCCCCCCCCGCCCCGTGTCCGCCTTTCCCAGCAGGGCACCCGCTGTCTCACACCCGAGTCACCTCCTGGCCCCCCTCGGCAGGACACGGCCCGCATCCTGCTTCCTCCCTTCTGGGAAGGGGGGGGGGGGGGGGCGGGCCCGGGCCCGGGGCGGGGGGGGGGGGGCCGGGGCGCTGCCGGTGCCGTCGGTGCCGTCGCCGGGATCGGGGTGACGCGGCCCCGGACAAAGGCAGCCGGTGGCACCCGGTGCCGCCGCACAAAGAGCCTCTGTGCACCCATGGGACCCCAGCACCAACTGGGCTCCGGCATCTGCCTTAGCGGCCGCTGCCCTAGGACCTGCCACTGTCCCCAGCTCCAGCATCCCCAGTTCCAGCGTCCCCAGCTCCAGCATCCCCAGTTCCAGCGTCCCCAGTTCCAGCGTCCCCAGCTCCAGTGTCGCCAGCTCCAGCGTCCCCAGCTCCAGCATCCCCAGTTCCAGCATCCCCAGCTCCATCATCCCCAGTTCCAGTGTCCCCAGTTCCATCATCCCCAGTTCCAGCATCCCCAGTTCCAGCATCCCCAGTTCCAGTGTCCCCAGTTCCAGCGTCCCCAGCTCCAGCATCCCCAGTTCCATCATCCCCAGCTCCATCATCCCCAGTTCCAGTGTCCCCAGTTCCAGCATCCCCAGCTCCAGCTTCCCCAGTTCCAGCATCCCAGCTCCAGCATCCCCAGTTCCAGCATCCCAGTTCCAGCATCCCCAGCTCCAGTGTCCCCAGTTCCAGCATCCCCAGCTCCAGCTTCCCCAGTTCCAGCATCCCAGTTCCAGCATCCCCATCTCCAGCATCCCCAGTTCCAGTGTCCCCAGTTCCAGCATCCCCAGTTCCAGTGTCCCCAGTTCCATCATCCCCAGCTCCATCATCCCCAGTTCCAGTGTCCCCAGTTCCAGCATCCCCAGCTCCAGCTTCCCCAGTTCCAGCATCCCAGCTCCAGCATCCCCAGTTCCAGCATCCCAGTTCCAGCATCCCCAGCTCCAGTGTCCCCAGTTCCAGCATCCCCAGCTCCAGCTTCCCCAGTTCCAGCATCCCAGTTCCAGCATCCCCATCTCCAGCATCCCCAGTTCCAGCATCCCCATCTCCAGCGTCCCCAGTTCCAGCATCCCCAGCTCCAGCATCCCCAGTTCCAGCATCCCCAGTTCCAGCATCCCCATCTCCAGCGTCCCCAGTTCCAGCATCCCCAGCTCCAGCATCCCCAGCTCCAGCGTCCCCAGTTCCAGCACCCCCACCTCCAGTGTCCCCAGTTCCAGCATCCCCAGTTCCAGCTTCCCCAGTTCCAGCATCCCCATCTCCAGCATCCCCAGTTCCAGCATCCCCATCTCCACCATCCCCAGCTCCAGCATCCCCAGTTCCAGCATCCCCAGTTCCAGCATCCCCAGCTCCAGCGTCCCCAGTTCCAGCACCCCCACCTCCAGTGTCCCCAGTTCCAGCATCCCCAGTTCCAGCTTCCCCAGTTCCAGCATCCCCAGCTCCAGCATCCCCAGCTCCAGTGTCCCCAGCTCCAATATCTACAAGTTTCGGTATTCCCGGTTTCAGCATCCCCATAACCAATACCCCCAGTTTGAGGATCTCCAGCTCCAGCATCCCCATTAGCATTATCTCTGAGCTCCAGTATCCCCAGTTCCCGCATCCCCAGCTCCAGTACCTCCATTTCTAGTATCTCCCAGTCCCACTGTCTCCCACTTCTATCTCCCACTTTCAGTATCCCCAGCTCCAGCATCCCTAGTTCCAGCATCCCCAGCTCCAGCATCCGCAGTTCCACTACCTCCCACTTCCAGTATCTCCCACTTTCAGCACCCCCCTTCCCTGTATCCCTACTTCCATGTCCAGTATGTCCCAGTTTCAGCATCCCCAGCCCCTGTATCCCTACTTCCATCTCCAGTATGTTCCAGTTCCAACACCTCCAGCCCCTGTATCCCTACTTCCATCTCTAGGGTGTTCCAGTTCCAACATCCCCATCTCCAGCATCCCCAGTTCCAGTATCTCCCACTTCCAGCATCCCCAGTCCCTGTATCCCTACTTCCATCTCAAGTATGTTCCAGTCTCAGCATCCCTAGTCCCTGTATCCCTACTTCCATCTCCAGTATGTTCCAGTTCCAACATCCCCATCTCCAGTATGTTCCAGTTCCAACATCTCCAGCCCCTGTATCCCTACTTCCATCTCAAGTATGTTCCAGTCTCAGCATCCCTAGTCCCTGTATCCCTACTTCCATCTCCAGTATGTTCCAGTTCCACCATCCCCAGCTCCAGTATGTTTCAGTTCCACCATCCCCAGCCCCTGTATCCCTACTTCCATCTCCAGTATGTTCCAGTCTCAGCATCCCCAGTCCCTGTATCCCTACTTCCATCTCCAGTATGTTCCAGTTCCACCATCCCCAGCTCCAGTATGTTCCAGTTCCACCATCCCCAGCTCCAGCATCCCCAGTTCCACCATCCCCATCTCCAGTATGTTCCAGTTCCACCATCCCCATCTCCAGTATGTTCCAGTTCCACCATCCCCATCTCCAGTATGTTCCAGTTCCACCATCCCCAGCTCCAGTATGTTCCAGTTCCACCATCCCCATCTCCAGCATCCCCAGTTCCACCACCTATCTCCCGCTCCCAGCATCCCCGGTTTCATTACCCCCCGTTCCTGTATCCCTGCTCCCACCTCCCCTCTCTCCCCGTTCTCCCTCCCCAAAGCTCTCCCGGTGTCCCCCCCTTTCGGGGGTCGCGGGAACCGCTGACCCCCGAGGGAGAAGGGGGGGAAAACGGAGGGGGGAGACAACAGGGACCCAATGGGGACCCCAACAGCGGGGTTGGGGGTCCCGTGTGCCACCCGCATGGCGACACGGGGGGTGTCAGTGGGGGGGACAAGGGGGTGTCATTGGGGGACACAGGGGGTGTCATTGTGGGGGACACGGGGGGTGTCGTTGGACACACGGGGGGTGTCATTGGAGGGGGACACACGGGGGGTGTCAGTGGGGGGGACACACAGGGGGTGTCATTGGGGGACACACAGGGGGTGTCATTGGGGGGGACACACAGGGGGTGTCATTGTGGGGGACACGGGGGGTGTCGTTGGACACACGGGGGGTGTCATTGGGGGACACAGGGGGTGTCATTGTGGGGGACACGGGGGGTGTCGTTGGACACACGGGGGGTGTCATTGGGGGACACAGGGGGTGTCATTGTGGGGGACACGGGGGGTGTCGTTGGACACACGGGGGGTGTCATTGGAGGGGGACACACGGGGGGTGTCATTGGGGGGGACACACAGGGGGTGTCATTGGGGGGAACAGAGGGTATCTCATTGGGGGGGACACACAGGGGGTGTCATTGGGGGGAACACGGGGTGTCATTGGGGGGGACACAGGGGGGTGTCATTGGGGGACATAGGGGGTGTCATTGGGGGGGACACACAGGGGGTGTCATTGGGGGGGCACGGGGGGTGTCATTGGGGGGACACACAGGGGGTGTCATTGGGGTTCACACAGGGGGTGTCATTGGGGGGGCACAGGGGGGTCATTGGGGGGGGGACACACAGGGGGTGTCATTGGGGGGGACACAGGGGGTGTCATTGGGGGACACAGGGGGTGTCATTGGGGGGGACACGGGGGGTGTCATTGGGGGACACGGGGGGTGTCATTGAACACACGGGGGGTGTCGTGGGGGGGGACACGGGGGGTGTCATTGGGGGGACACGGGGGGGTGTCATTGGACACACGGGGGGTGTCGTGGGGGGGGGACACGGGGGGTGTAATTGGGGGGGACACGGGGGGTGTCAGTGGGGGGGAAACGGGGGGTGTCATTGGGGGACACACGGGGGGTGTCATTGGGGGGACACGGGGGGGTGTCATTGGACACACGGGGGGTGTCATTGGGGGACACGGGGGTGTAATTGGGGGGTCACACAGGGGGTGTAATTGGGGGGGACACACAGGGGGTGTCATTGGGGGGCACAGGGGGTGTCATTGGGGGAGACACAGGGGGTGTCATTGGGGGGGACACGGGGGGTGTCATTGGGGGACACACAGGGGGTGTCATTGGGGGGAACACACAGGGGGTGTCATTGGGGGGGGACACACAGGGGGTGTCATTGGGGGACACGGGGGGTGTCATTGGGGGGCACAGGGGGTTTCATTGGGGGGGACACAGGGGGTGTCATTGGGGGGGACACGGGGGGTGTCATTGGGGGACACAGGGGGCGTCATTGGGGGGGACACGGGGGGTGTCATTGGGGGACACGGGGGTG
>NW_026912913.1:0-13450 GCF_034315485.1 Pezoporus occidentalis | reverse complement strand
AGGAGTCATACTCTTATAGAGGAGTCATAGAGGAGTCATAGAGGAGTCATAGAGGAGTCATAGAGGAGTCATAGAGGAGTCATACTCTTATAGAGGAGTCATAGAGGAGTCATAGAGGAGTCATAGAGGAGTCATCATAGAGGAGTCATAGAGGAGTCATAGAGGAGTCATAGAGGAGTCATAGAGGAGTCATACTCTTATAGAGGAGTCATAGAGGAGTCATAGAGGAGTCATAGAGGAGTCATAGAGGAGTCATACTCTTATAGAGGAGTCATAGAGGAGTCATACTCTTATAGAGGAGTCATAGAGGAGTCATAGAGGAGTCATAGAGGAGTCATAGAGGAGTCATAGAGGAGTCATAGAGGAGTCATACTCTTATAGAGGAGTCATAGAGGAGTCATACTCTTATAGAGGAGTCATAGAGGAGTCATACTCTTATAGAGGAGTCATAGAGGAGGCATACTCTTATAGAGGAGTCATAGAGGAGTCATACTCTTATAGAGGAGTCATAGAGGAGTCATAGAGGAGTCATAGAGGAGTCATAGAGGAGTCATACTCTTATAGAGGAGTCATAGAGGAGTCATACTCTTATAGAGGAGTCATAGAGGAGTCATAGAGGAGTCTCTTTATAGAGGAGTCATAGAGGAGTCATAGAGGAGTCATAGAGGAGTCATAGAGGAGTCATAGAGGAGTCATAGAGGAGTCATAGAGGAGTCATAGAGGAGTCATAGAGGAGTCATACTCTAATAGAGGAGTCATAGAGGAGTCATACTCATAGAGGAGTCATAGAGGAGTCATACTCTTATAGAGGAGTCATAGAGGAGTCATAGAGGAGTCATAGAGGAGTCATAGAGGAGTCATACTGTCATAGAGGAGTCATAGAGGAGTCATAGAGGAGTCATACTCTTATAGAGGAGTCATAGAGGAGTCATAGAGGAGTCATAGAGGAGTCATAGAGGAGTCATAGAGGAGTCATACTCTTATAGAGGAGTCATAGAGGAGTCATACTCTTATAGAGGAGTCATAGAGGAGTCATAGAGGAGTCATAGAGGAGTCATAGAGGAGTCATAGAGGAGTCATACTCTTATAGAGGAGTCATAGAGGAGTCATACTCTTATAGAGGAGTCATAGAGGAGTCATACTCTTATAGAGGAGTCATAGAGGAGTCATACTCTTATAGAGGAGTCATAGAGGAGTCATACTCTTATAGAGGAGTCATAGAGGAGTCATACTCTTATAGAGGAGTCATAGAGGAGTCATACTCTTATAGAGGAGTCATAGAGGAGTCATAGAGGAGTCATAGAGGAGTCATAGAGGAGTCATAGAGGAGTCATAGAGGAGTCATAGAGGAGTCATACTCTTATAGAGGAGTCATAGAGGAGTCATACTCTTATAGAGGAGTCATAGAGGAGTCATAGAGGAGTCATAGAGGAGTCATAGAGGAGTCATAGAGGAGTCATAGAGGAGTCATACTCTTATAGAGGAGTCATAGAGGAGTCATACTCTTATAGAGGAGTCATACTCTTATAGAGGAGTCATAGAGGAGTCATAGAGGAGTCATACTCTTATAGAGGAGTCATAGAGGAGTCATACTCTTATAGAGGAGTCATAGAGGAGTCATAGAGGAGTCATACTCTTATAGAGGAGTCATAGAGGAGTCATACTCTTATAGAGGAGTCATAGAGGAGTCATACTCTTATAGAGGAGTCATAGAGGAGTCATACTCTTATAGAGGAGTCATAGAGGAGTCATACTCTTATAGAGGAGTCATAGAGGAGTCATACTCTTATAGAGGAGTCATAGAGGAGTCATAGAGGAGTCATAGAGGAGTCATAGAGGAGTCATAGAGGAGTCATAGAGGAGTCATACTCTTATAGAGGAGTCTTAGAGGAGTCATATACTCTTATAGAGGAGTCATAGAGGAGTCATACTCTTATAGAGGAGTCATAGAGGAGTCATACTCTTATAGAGGAGTCATAGAGGAGTCATACTCTTATAGAGGAGTCATAGAGGAGTCATACTCTTATAGAGGAGTCATAGAGGAGTCATACTCTTATAGAGGAGTCATAGAGGAGTCATACTCTTATAGAGGAGTCATAGAGGAGTCATACTCATAGAGGAGTCATAGAGGAGTCATACTCTTATAGAGGAGTCATAGAGGAGTCATAGAGGAGTCATACTTATAGAGGAGTCATAGAGGAGTCATACTCTTATAGAGGAGTCATAGAGGAGTCATACTCTTATAGAGGAGTCATAGAGGAGTCATACTCTTATAGAGGAGTCATAGAGGAGTCATACTCTTATAGAGGAGTCATAGAGGAGTCATACTCTTATAGAGGAGTCATAGAGGAGTCATACTCTTATAGAGGAGTCATAGAGGAGTCATACTCTTATAGAGGAGTCATAGAGGAGTCATAGGAGTCATAGAGGAGTCATAGAGGAGTCATAGAGGAGTCATAGAGGAGTCATAGAGGAGTCTTAGAGGATACATAGAGGAGTCATACTCTTATAGAGGAGTCATAGAGGAGTCATACTCTTATAGAGGAGTCATAGAGGAGTCATACTCTGATAGAGGAGTCATAGAGGAGTCATACTCTTATAGAGGAGTCATAGAGGAGTCATAGAGGAGTCATACTCTTACAGAGGAGTCATAGAGGAGTCATACTCTTACAGAGGAGTCATAGAGGAGTCATACTCTTACAGAGGAGTCATAGAGGAGTCATACTCTTACAGAGGAGTCATAGAGGAGTCATAGAGGAGTCATACTCTTATAGAGGAGTCATAGAGGAGTCATACTCTTATAGAGGAGTCATAGAGGAGTCATACTCTTATAGAGGAGTCATAGAGGAGTCATACTCTTATAGAGGAGTCATAGAGGAGTCATACTCTTATAGAGGAGTCATAGAGGAGTCATACTCTTATAGAGGAGTCATAGAGGAGTCATACTCTTATAGAGGAGTCATAGAGGAGTCATAGAGGAGTCATAGAGGAGTCATAGAGGAGTCATACTCTTATAGAGGAGTCATAGAGGAGTCATACTCTTATAGAGGAGTCATAGAGGAGTCATACTCTTATAGAGGAGTCATAGAGGAGTCATACTCTTATAGAGGAGTCATAGAGGAGTCATACTCTTATAGAGGAGTCATAGAGGAGTCATACTCTTATAGAGGAGTCATAGAGGAGTCATACTCTTATAGAGGAGTCATAGAGGAGTCATACTCTTATAGAGGAGTCATAGAGGAGTCATAGAGGAGTCATAGAGGAGTCATAGAGGAGTCATAGAGGAGTCATACTCTTATAGAGGAGTCATAGAGGAGTCATACTCTTATAGAGGAGTCATAGAGGAGTCATACTCTTATAGAGGAGTCATAGAGGAGTCATACTCTTATAGAGGAGTCATAGAGGAGTCATACTCTTATAGAGGAGTCATAGAGGAGTCATACTCTTATAGAGGAGTCATAGAGGAGTCATACTCTTATAGAGGAGTCATAGAGGAGTCATACTCTTATAGAGGAGTCATAGAGGAGTCATACTCTTATAGAGGAGTCATAGAGGAGTCATACTCTTATAGAGGAGTCATAGAGGAGTCATACTCTTATAGAGGAGTCATAGAGGAGTCATACTCTTATAGAGGAGTCATAGAGGAGTCATACTCTTATAGAGGAGTCATAGAGGAGTCATACTCTTATAGAGGAGTCATAGAGGAGTCATACTCTTATAGAGGAGTCATAGAGGAGTCATACTCTTATAGAGGAGTCATAGAGGAGTCATACTCTTATAGAGGAGTCATAGAGGAGTCATACTCTTATAGAGGAGTCATAGAGGAGTCATACTCTTATAGAGGAGTCATAGAGGAGTCATACTCTTATAGAGGAGTCATAGAGGAGTCATACTCTTATAGAGGAGTCATAGAGGAGTCATACTCTCATAGAGGAGTCATAGAGGAGTCATACTCTTATAGAGGAGTCATAGAGGAGTCATACTCTTATAGAGGAGTCATAGAGGAGTCATACTCTTATAGAGGAGTCATAGAGGAGTCATACTCTTATAGAGGAGTCATAGAGGAGTCATACTCTTATAGAGGAGTCATAGAGGAGTCATAGAGGAGTCATAGAGGAGTCATAGAGGAGTCATACTCTTATAGAGGAGTCATAGAGGAGTCATAGAGGAGTCATAGAGGAGTCATACTCTTATAGAGGAGTCATAGAGGAGTCATACTCTTATAGAGGAGTCATAGAGGAGTCATACTCTTATAGAGGAGTCATAGAGGAGTCATACTCTTATAGAGGAGTCATAGAGGAGTCATAGGAGTCATAGAGGAGTCATAGAGGAGTCATACTCTTATAGAGGAGTCATAGAGGAGTCATACTCTTATAGAGGAGTCATAGAGGAGTCATACTCTTATAGAGGAGTCATAGAGGAGTCATACTCTTATAGAGGAGTCATAGAGGAGTCATACTCTTATAGAGGAGTCATAGAGGAGTCATACTCTTATAGAGGAGTCATAGAGGAGTCATAGAGGAGTCATACTCTTATAGAGGAGTCATAGAGGAGTCATACTCTTATAGAGGAGTCATAGAGGAGTCATAGAGGAGTCATAGAGGAGTCATAGAGGAGTCATACTCTTATAGAGGAGTCATAGAGGAGTCATACTCTTATAGAGGAGTCATAGAGGAGTCATACTCTTATAGAGGAGTCATAGAGGAGTCATAGAGGAGTCATACTCTTATAGAGGAGTCATAGAGGAGTCATAGAGGAGTCATAGAGGAGTCATAGAGGAGTCATACTCTTATAGAGGAGTCATAGAGGAGTCATACTCTTATAGAGGAGTCATAGAGGAGTCATAGAGGAGTCATAGAGGAGTCATAGAGGAGTCATACTCTTATAGAGGAGTCATAGAGGAGTCATACTCTTATAGAGGAGTCATAGAGGAGTCATACTCTTATAGAGGAGTCATAGAGGAGTCATACTCTTATAGAGGAGTCATAGAGGAGTCATACTCTTATAGAGGAGTCATAGAGGAGTCATACTCTTATAGAGGAGTCATAGAGGAGTCATACTCTTATAGAGGAGTCATAGAGGAGTCATACTCTTATAGAGGAGTCATAGAGGAGTCATAGAGGAGTCATAGAGGAGTCATAGAGGAGTCATAGAGGAGTCATAGAGGAGTCATACTCTTATAGAGGAGTCATAGAGGAGTCATACTCTTATAGAGGAGTCATAGAGGAGTCATACTCTTATAGAGGAGTCATAGAGGAGTCATAGAGGAGTCATAGAGGAGTCATAGAGGAGTCATACTCTTATAGAGGAGTCATAGAGGAGTCATACTCTTATAGAGGAGTCATAGAGGAGTCATAGAGGAGTCATAGAGGAGTCATAGAGGAGTCATACTCTTATAGAGGAGTCATAGAGGAGTCATACTCTTATAGAGGAGTCATAGAGGAGTCATACTCTTATAGAGGAGTCATAGAGGAGTCATACTCTCATAGAGGAGTCATAGAGGAGTCATACTCTTCATAGAGGAGTCATAGAGGAGTCATAGAGGAGTCATAGAGGAGTCATAGAGGAGTCATAGAGGAGTCATAGAGGAGTCATAGAGGAGTCATAGAGGAGTCATATAGGTCATAGAGGAGTCATAGAGGAGTCATAGAGGAGTCATAGAGGAGTCATAGAGGAGTCATAGAGGAGTCTTAGAGGAGTCATAGAGGAGTCATACTCTTATAGAGGAGTCATAGAGGAGTCATACTCTTATAGAGGAGTCATAGAGGAGTCATACTCTTATAGAGGAGTCATAGAGGAGTCATACTCTTATAGAGGAGTCATAGAGGAGTCATACTCTTATAGAGGAGTCATAGAGGAGTCATACTCTTATAGAGGAGTCATAGAGGAGTCATAGAGGAGTCATAGAGGAGTCATAGAGGAGTCATAGAGGAGTCATACTCTTATAGAGGAGTCATAGAGGAGTCATACTCTTATAGAGGAGTCATAGAGGAGTCATACTCTTATAGAGGAGTCATAGAGGAGTCATACTCTTATAGAGGAGTCATAGAGGAGTCATACTCTTATAGAGGAGTCATAGAGGAGTCATAGAGGAGTCATAGAGGAGTCATAGAGGAGTCATAGAGGAGTCATAGAGGAGTCATAGAGGAGTCATACTCTTATAGAGGAGTCATAGAGGAGTCATACTCTTATAGAGGAGTCATAGAGGAGTCATACTCTTATAGAGGAGTCATAGAGGAGTCATACTCTTATAGAGGAGTCATAGAGGAGTCATAGAGGAGTCATAGAGGAGTCATAGAGGAGTCATAGAGGAGTCATAGAGGAGTCATAGAGGAGTCATAGAGGAGTCATACTCTTATAGAGGAGTCATAGAGGAGTCATAGAGGAGTCATAGAGGAGTCATAGAGGAGTCATACTCTTATAGAGGAGTCATAGAGGAGTCATACTCTTATAGAGGAGTCATAGAGGAGTCATAGAGGAGTCATAGAGGAGTCATAGAGGAGTCATACTCTTATAGAGGAGTCATAGAGGAGTCATACTCTTACAGAGGAGTCATAGAGGAGTCATACTCTTACAGAGGAGTCATAGAGGAGTCATACTCTTACAGAGGAGTCATAGAGGAGTCATACTCTTACAGAGGAGTCATAGAGGAGTCATACTCTTACAGAGGAGTCATAGAGGAGTCATACTCTTACAGAGGAGTCATAGAGGAGTCATACTCTTATAGAGGAGTCATAGAGGAGTCATACTCTTATAGAGGAGTCATAGAGGAGTCATACTCTTATAGAGGAGTCATAGAGGAGTCATAGAGGAGTCATAGAGGAGTCATACTGTTATAGAGGAGTCATAGAGGAGTCATAGAGGAGTCTTAGAGAGTCTTAGAGGAGTCCTAGATGACTCATAGAGGAGTCATAGAGGAGAGGAGTCATAGAGGAGTCATACTCTTATAGAGGAGTCATAGAGGAGTCATACTCTTATAGAGGAGTCATAGAGGAGTCATACTCTTATAGAGGAGTCATAGAGGAGTCATAGAGGAGTCATAGAGGAGTCATAGAGGAGTCATAGAGGAGTCTTATAGAGGAGTCATAGAGGAGTCATAGAGGAGTCATAGAGGAGTCATACTCTTATAGAGGAGTCATAGAGGAGTCATACTCTTATAGAGGAGTCATAGAGGAGTCATAGAGGAGTCATAGAGGAGTCATAGAGGAGTCATAGAGGAGTCAGAGAGGAGTCATAGAGGAGTCATACTCTTATAGAGGAGTCATAGAGGAGTCATACTCTTATAGAGGAGTCATAGAGGAGTCATACTCTTATAGAGGAGTCATAGAGGAGTCATACTCTTATAGAGGAGTCATAGAGGAGTCATACTCTTATAGAGGAGTCATAGAGGAGTCATAGAGGAGTCATAGAGGAGTCATAGAGGAGTCATAGAGGAGTCTTATAGAGGAGTCATAGAGGAGTCATACTCTTATAGAGGAGTCATAGAGGAGTCATAGAGGAGTCATACTCTTATAGAGGAGTCATAGAGGAGTCATACTCTTATAGAGGAGTCATAGAGGAGTCATACTCTTATAGAGGAGTCATAGAGGAGTCATACTCTTATAGAGGAGTCATAGAGGAGTCATAGAGGAGTCATACTCTTATAGAGGAGTCATAGAGGAGTCATACTCTTATAGAGGAGTCATAGAGGAGTCATACTCTTATAGAGGAGTCATAGAGGATTCATAGAGGATTCATAGAGGAGTCATAGAGGAGTCATACTCTTATAGAGGAGTCATAGAGGAGTCATACTCTTATAGAGGAGTCATAGAGGAGTCATACTCTTATAGAGGAGTCATAGAGGAGTCATACTCTTATAGAGGAGTCATAGAGGAGTCATAGAGGAGTCATAGAGGAGTCATACTCATAGAGGAGTCATAGAGGAGTCATAGAGGAGTCATAGAGGAGTCATAGAGGAGTCATACTCTTATAGAGGAGTCATAGAGGAGTCATACTCTTATAGAGGAGTCATAGAGGAGTCATAGAGGAGTCATAGAGGAGTCTTACTGTTATAGAGGAGTCATAGAGGAGTCATACTCTTATAGAGGAGTCATAGAGGAGTCATACTCTTATAGAGGAGTCATAGAGGAGTCATACTCTTATAGAGGAGTCATAGAGGAGTCATACTCTTATAGAGGAGTCATAGAGGAGTCATACTCTTATAGAGGAGTCATAGAGGAGTCATAGAGGAGTCATAGAGGAGTCATAGAGGAGTCATAGAGGAGTCATACTCTTATAGAGGAGTCATAGAGGAGTCATACTCTTATAGAGGAGTCATAGAGGAGTCATACTCTTATAGAGGAGTCATAGAGGAGTCATAGAGGAGTCATAGAGGAGTCATAGAGGAGTCATACTCTTATAGAGGAGTCATAGAGGAGTCATACTCTTATAGAGGAGTCATAGAGGAGTCATACTCTTATAGAGGAGTCATAGAGGAGTCATACTCTTATAGAGGAGTCATAGAGGAGTCATACTCTTATAGAGGAGTCATAGAGGAGTCATACTCTTATAGAGGAGTCATAGAGGAGTCATACTCTTATAGAGGAGTCATAGAGGAGTCATACTCTTATAGAGGAGTCATAGAGGAGTCATACTCTTATAGAGGAGTCATAGAGGAGTCATACTCTTATAGAGGAGTCATAGAGGAGTCATACTCTTATAGAGGAGTCATAGAGGAGTCATAGAGGAGTCATAGAGGAGTCATAGAGGAGTCATAGAGGAGTCATAGAGGAGTCATAGAGGAGTCATACTCTTATAGAGGAGTCATAGAGGAGTCATAGAGGAGTCATAGAGGAGTCATAGAGGAGTCATAGAGGAGTCATACTCTTATAGAGGAGTCATAGAGGAGTCATACTCTTATAGAGGAGTCATAGAGGAGTCATACTCTTATAGAGGAGTCATAGAGGAGTCATACTCTTATAGAGGAGTCATAGAGGAGTCATACTCTTATAGAGGAGTCATAGAGGAGTAATACTCTTATAGTGGAGTCATAGAGGAGTCATACTCTTATAGAGGAGTCATAGAGGAGTCATAGAGGAGTCATAGAGGAGTCATAGAGGAGTCATAGAGGAGTCATAGAGGAGTCATAGAGGAGTCATACTCTTATAGAGGAGTCATAGAGGAGTCATACTCTTATAGAGGAGTCATAGAGGAGTCATACTCTCATAGAGGAGTCATAGAGGAGTCATACTCTTATAGAGGAGTCATAGAGGAGTCATACTCTTATAGAGGAGTCATAGAGGAGTCATACTCTTATAGAGGAGTCATAGAGAGGAGTCATGCTCTTATAGAGGAGTCATAGAGGAGTCATACTATTTTAGAGGCTCATAGTGGAGTCCTAGAGGAGTCATAGAGGAGTCATAGAGGAGTCATAGAGGAGTCATAGAGGAGTCTTATAGAGGAGTCATAGAGGAGTCATACTCTTATAGAGGAGTCATAGAGGAGTCATAGAGGAGTCATAGAGGAGTCATAGAGGAGTCATACTCTTATAGAGGAGTCATAGAGGAGTCATACTCTTATAGAGGAGTCATAGAGGAGTCATAGAGGAGTCATAGAGGAGTCATAGAGGAGTCATACTCATAGAGGAGTCATAGAGGAGTCATAGAGGAGTCATAGAGGAGTCATACTCTTATAGAGGAGTCATAGAGGAGTCATACTCTTATAGAGGAGTCATAGAGGAGTCATAGAGGAGTCATAGAGGAGTCATAGAGGAGTCATACTCTTATAGAGGAGTCATAGAGGAGTCATACTCTTATAGAGGAGTCATAGAGGAGTCATACTCTTATAGAGGAGTCATAGAGGAGTCATACTCTTATAGAGGAGTCATAGAGGAGTCATAGAGGAGTCATAGAGGAGTCATACTCTTATAGAGGAGTCATAGAGGAGTCATACTCTTATAGAGGAGTCATAGAGGAGTCATACTCTTATAGAGGAGTCATAGAGGAGTCATACTCTTATAGAGGAGTCATAGAGGAGTCATACTCTTATAGAGGAGTCATAGAGGAGTCATACTCTTATAGAGGAGTCATAGAGGAGTCATACTCTTATAGAGGAGTCATAGAGGAGTCATAGAGGAGTCATACTCTTAGAGGAGTCATAGAGGAGTCATAGAGGAGTCATAGAGGAGTCATAGAGGAGTCATAGAGGAGTCATAGAGGAGTCATAGAGGAGTCATAGAGGAGTCATAGAGGAGTCATAGAGGAGTCATAGAGGAGTCATAGAGGAGTCATACTCTTATAGAGGAGTCATAGAGGAGTCATACTCTTATAGAGGAGTCATAGAGGAGTCATACTCTTATAGAGGAGTCATAGAGGAGTCATACTCTTATAGAGGAGTCATAGAGGAGTCATACTCTTATAGAGGAGTCATAGAGGAGTCATACTCTTATAGAGGAGTCATAGAGGAGTCATACTCTTATAGAGGAGTCATAGAGGAGTCATAGAGGAGTCATAGAGGAGTCATAGAGGAGTCATAGAGGAGTCATACTCTTATAGAGGAGTCATAGAGGAGTCATACTCTTATAGAGGAGTCATAGAGGAGTCATACTCTTATAGAGGAGTCATAGAGGAGTCATAGAGGAGTCATAGAGGAGTCATAGAGGAGTCATACTCTTATAGAGGAGTCATAGAGGAGTCATACTCTTATAGAGGAGTCATAGAGGAGTCATACTCTTATAGAGGAGTCATAGAGGAGTCATACTCTTATAGAGGAGTCATAGAGGAGTCATACTCTTATAGAGGAGTCATAGAGGAGTCATACTCTTATAGAGGAGTCATAGAGGAGTCATAGAGGAGTCATACTCTGATAGAGGAGTCATAGAGGAGTCATAGAGGAGTCATAGAGGAGTCATAGAGGAGTCATAGAGGAGTCATAGAGGAGTCATACTCTTATAGAGGAGTCATAGAGGAGTCATACTCTTATAGAGGAGTCATAGAGGAGTCATAGAGGAGTCATAGAGGAGTCATAGAGGAGTCATAGAGGAGTCATAGAGGAGTCATACTCTTATAGAGGAGTCATAGAGGAGTCATACTCTTATAGAGGAGTCATAGAGGAGTCATACTCTTATAGAGGAGTCATAGAGGAGTCATACTCTTATAGAGGAGTCATAGAGGAGTCATACTCTTATAGAGGAGTCATAGAGGAGTCATAGAGGATCAGAGGAGTCATAGAGGAGTCATACTCTTATAGAGGAGTCATAGAGGAGTCATAGAGGAGTCTTATAGAGGAGTCATAGAGGAGTCATACTCTTATAGAGGAGTCATAGAGGAGTCATAGAGGAGTACTAGAGGAGTCATAGAGGAGTCATAGAGGAGTCATAGAGGAGTCATAGAGGAGTCATAGAGGAGTCATAGAGCATACTCTTAGAGAGGAGTCATAGAGGAGTCATACTCTTATAGAGGAGTCATAGAGGAGTCATACTCTTATAGAGGAGTCATAGAGGAGTCATACTCTTATAGAGGAGTCATAGAGGAGTCATACTCTTATAGAGGAGTCATAGAGGAGTCATACTCTTATAGAGGAGTCATAGAGGAGTCATACTCTTATAGAGGAGTCATAGAGGAGTCATACTCTTATAGAGGAGTCATAGAGGAGTCATACTCTTATAGAGGAGTCATAGAGGAGTCATATAGGAGTCATAGAGGAGTCATAGAGGAGTCATAGAGGAGTCATAGAGGAGTCATAGAGGAGTCATAGAGGAGTCATAGAGGAGTCATAGAGGAGTCATAGAGGAGTCATAGAGGAGTCATAGAGGAGTCATACTCTTATAGAGGAGTCATAGAGGAGTCATACTCTTATCGAGGAGTCATAGAGGAGTCATACTCTTATAGAGGAGTCATAGAGGAGTCATACTCTTATAGAGGAGTCATAGAGGAGTCATACTCTTATAGAGGAGTCATAGAGGAGTCATACTCTTATAGAGGAGTCATAGAGGAGTCATACTCTTATAGAGGAGTCATAGAGGAGTCATACTCTTATAGAGGAGTCATAGAGGAGTCATACTCTTATAGAGGAGTCATAGAGGAGTCATACTCTTATAGAGGAGTCATAGAGGAGTCATAGAGGAGTCATAGAGGAGTCATAGAGGAGTCATAGAGGAGTCATAGAGGAGTCATAGAGGAGTCATACTCTTATAGAGGAGTCATAGAGGAGTCATACTCATAGAGGAGTCATAGAGGAGTCATACTCATAGAGGAGTCATAGAGGAGTCATAGAGGAGTCATTCATAGAGGAGTCATAGAGGAGTCTTTCTCTTATAGAGGAGTCATAGAGGAGTCATACTCTTATAGAGGAGTCATAGAGGAGTCATACTCTTATAGAGGAGTCATAGAGGAGTCATACTCTTATAGAGGAGTCATAGAGGAGTCATACTCTTATAGAGGAGTCATAGAGGAGTCATACTCTTATAGAGGAGTCATAGAGGAGTCATACTCTTATAGAGGAGTCATAGAGGAGTCATAGAGGAGTCATAGAGGAGTCATAGAGGAGTCATAGAGGAGTCATAGAGGAGTCATAGAGGAGTCATACTCTTATAGAGGAGTCATAGAGGAGTCATACTCTTATAGAGGAGTCATAGAGGAGTCATACTCTTATAGAGGAGTCATAGAGGAGTCATACTCTTATAGAGGAGTCATAGAGGAGTCATACTCTTATAGAGGAGTCATAGAGGAGTCATACTCTTATAGAGGAGTCATAGAGGAGTCATAGAGGAGTCATAGAGGAGTCATAGAGGAGTCATACTCTTATAGAGGAGTCATAGAGGAGTCATACTCTTATAGAGGAGTCATAGAGGAGTCATACTCTTATAGAGGAGTCATAGAGGAGTCATACTCTTATAGAGGAGTCATAGAGGAGTCATACTCTTATAGAGGAGTCATAGAGGAGTCATACTCTTATAGAGGAGTCATAGAGGAGTCATACTCTTATAGAGGAGTCATAGAGGAGTCATAGAGGAGTCATAGAGGAGTCATAGAGGAGTCATACTCTTATAGAGGAGTCATAGAGGAGTCATACTCTTATAGAGGAGTCATAGAGGAGTCATACTCTTATAGAGGAGTCATAGAGGAGTCATACTCTTATAGAGGAGTCATAGAGGAGTCATACTCTCATAGAGGAGTCATAGAGGAGTCATACTCTTATAGATGAGTCATAGAGGAGTCATAGAGGAGTCATAGAGGAGTCATACTCTTATAGAGGAGTCATAGAGGAGTCATAGAGGAGTCATAGAGGAGTCATAGAGGAGTCATAGAGGAGTCATACTCTTATAGAGGAGTCATAGAGGAGTCATACTCTTATAGAGGAGTCATAGAGGAGTCATACTCTTATAGAGGAGTCATAGAGGAGTCATACTCTTATAGAGGAGTCATAGAGGAGTCATACTCTTATAGAGGAGTCATAGAGGAGTCATACTCTT
>NW_026912912.1:0-17255 GCF_034315485.1 Pezoporus occidentalis | reverse complement strand
AGATTCCCAGGCCCAGCTTTCCCTCCTGGCTCTTCGGCTGTGAGAAGAGAGGCCAAAAGTTCGTGCTCTACTCAGTGTGCTGCTGGGCAGCAGACAGCAAGCTCCTGAGAGGTAGCATTCAAATGCAAACTCACGTATGAAAGTGAGCCCTGAAAGTAAGGATGGACATAGTGTTGCAAAGCTGACTCTGTTCTGAAGATCACTAGCACCACCTTTCCCTCCTGCCTCTTCGGCTGTGAGAAAAGAAGCCAAACCTTCTGCATCTACGCACTGCGCTGCTGGGCAGCAGAGTGCAGGCTTCGAAGAGGTTTCATTCAAACTCTCTTTCAGGTATGAAAGTGAGCAGTGAAAGCAATGATGGAGGCACCGTTGCAAAGCTGACTGTGTGCTGAAGAATGCCAGCCCCAGCTTTCCCTCCCGGCTCTTCTGCTGTGGGAGCAGAGGCCAAAAGTTCATGCTCTACTCACTGTGCTGCTGGGCAGCCGAGAGCAGGCTCTGGAGAGCTTGCATTCAAATGCACTTTTAGGTTTGAAAGCTCAGAGAGCACAGATGGTGACTCCGTTGCAAAGCTGACTGTGTGCTGTATATTCCCAGCCCCAGCTTTCCCTCCTGGCTCTTCGGCTGTGAGAACAGAGGCCAAAAGTTCGTGCTCTACTCAGTGTGCTGCTGGGCAGCAGACAGCAAGCTCCTGAGAGGTAGCATTCAAATGCAAACTCACGTATGAAAGTGAGCCCTGAGAGTAAGGATGGAGATAGTGTTGCAAAGCTGACTCTGTTCTGAAGATCACTAGCACCACCTTTCCCTCCTGCCTCTTCGGCTGTGAGAACAGAAGCCAAACCTTCTGCATCTACGCACTGCGTTGCTGGGCAGCAGAGTGCAGGCTTCGAAGAGGTTTCATTCAAACTCTCTTTCAGGTATGAAAGTGAGCAGTGAAAGCAATGATGGAGGCACCGTTGCAAAGCTGACTTTGTGCTGAAGAATGCCACCCCCAGCTTTCCCTCCCGGCTCTTCTGCTGTGGGAGCAGAGGCCAAAAGTTCATGCTCTACTCAGAGTGCTGCTGCGCAGCCGAGAACAGGCTCTGGAGCGAATGCATTCTGATGTTTTTCCTGTTGACAGTGGGCAGTGACACCAGTAATGGAGGCACCTTTGCAAAGCTGACTGTGTGCTGAAGATTAGTAGCACAAGCTTTCACTCCTGGCTCTTCGGCTGTGTGAGCAGAGGCCAAACGTTTGTGCTCTACTCACTGTGCTGCTGGGCAGCTTAGACACCATCCGGAGAGGTACGACTCAAATGAACTTTTAGCTATGAAACCGAGGAGCCACAGCACTGCTGGTGACAAAGTTGCAAAGCTGACTATGTGCTGAAGATTGCCAGAAGCAGCTTTCTCTCCTGGCTCTTCTGCTGTGGGAGCCAGAGGCCAAAAGTTCATGCTCTACTCACTGTGCTGCTGGGCAGCCGAGAGCAGGCTCTGGAGAGCTTGCATTCAAATGCACTTTTAGGTTTGAAAGCTCAGAGAGCACAGATGGTGACTCCGTTGTAAAGCTGACTGTGTGCTGTATATTCCCAGCCCCAGCTTTCCCTCCTGGCTCTTCGGCTGTGAGAACAGAGGCCAAAAGTTCGTGCTCTACTCAGTGTGCTGCTGGGCAGCAGACAGCAAGCTCCTGAGAGGTAGCATTCAAATGCAAACTCACGTATGAAAGTGAGCCCTGAGAGTAAGGATGGAGATAGTGTTGCAAAGCTGACTCTGTTCTGAAGATCACTAGCACCACCTTTCCCTCCTGCCTCTTCGGCTGTGAGAACAGAAGCCAAACCTTCTGCATCTTCGCACTGCGTTGCTGGGCAGCAGAGTGCAGGCTTCGAAGAGGTTTCATTCAAACTCTCTTTCAGGTATGAAAGTGAGCAGTGAAAGCAATGATGGAGGCACCGTTGCAAAGCTGACTGTGTGCTGAAGAATGCCAGCCCCAGCTTTCCCTCCCGGCTCTTCTGCTGTGGGAGCAGAGGCCAAAAGTTCATGCTCTACTCACTGTGCTGCTGGGCAGCCGAGAGCAGGCTCTGGAGAGCTTGCATTCAAATGCACTTTTAGGTTTGAAAGCTCAGAGAGCACAGATGGTGACTCCGTTGCAAAGCTGACTGTGTGCTGTATATTCCCAGCCCCAGCTTTCCCTCCTGGCTCTTCGGCTGTGAGAACAGAGGCCAAAAGTTCGTGCTCTACTCAGTGTGCTGCTGGGCAGCAGACAGCAAGCTCCTGAGAGGTAGCATTCAAATGCAAACTCACGTATGAAAGTGAGCCCTGAGAGTAAGGATGGAGATAGTGTTGCAAAGCTGACTCTGTTCTGAAGATCACAAGCACCACCGTTCCCTCCTGCCTCTTCGGCTGTGAGAACAGAAGCCAAACCTTCTGCATCTACGCACTGCGTTGCTGGGCAGCAGAGTGCAGGCTTCGGAGTGGTTTCATTCAAACTCTCTTTCAGGTATGAAAGTGAGCAGTGAAAGCAATGATGGAGGCACCGTTGCAAAGCTGACTTTGTGCTGAAGAATGCCAGCCCCAGCTTTCCCTCCCGGCTCTTCTGCTGTGGGAGCAGAGGCCAAAAGTTCATGCTCTACTCACTGTGCTGCTGGGCAGCCGAGAGCAGGCTCTGGAGAGCTTGCATTCAAATGCACTTTTAGGTTTGAAAGCTCAGAGAGCACAGATGGTGACTCCGTTGCAAAGCTGACTGTGTGCTGTATATTCCCAGCCCCAGCTTTCCCTCCTGGCTCTTCGGCTGGGAGAACAGAGGCCAAAAGTTCGTGCTCTACTCAGTGTGCTGCTGGGCAGCAGACAGCAAGCTCCTGAGAGGTAGCATTCAAATGCAAACTCACGTATGAAAGTGAGCCCTGAGAGTAAGGATGGAGATAGTGTTGCAAAGCTGACTCTGTTCTGAAGATCACTAGCACCACCTTTCCCTCCTGCCTCTTCGGCTGTGAGAACAGAAGCCAAACCTTCTGCATCTACGCACTGCGTTGCTGGGCAGCAGAGTGCAGGTTTCGAAGAAATTTCATTCAAACTCTCTTTCAGGTATGAAAGTGAGCAGTGAAAGCAATGATGGAGGCACCGTTGCAAAGCTGACTTTGTGCTGAAGAATGCCAGCCCCAGCTTTCCCTCCCGGCTCTTCTGCTGTGGGAGCAGAGGCCAAAAGTTCATGCTCTACTCAGAGTGCTGCTGCGCAGCCGAGAGCAGGCTCTGGAGCGAATGCATTCAGAGGTTTTTCCTGTTGAAAGTGGGCAGTGACACCAGTAATGGAGGCACCTTTGCAAAGCTGACTGTGTGCTGAAGATTAGTAGCACAAGCTTTCACTCCTGGCTCTTCGGCTGTGTGAGCAGAGGCCAAACGTTTGTGCTCTACTCACTGTGCTGCTGGGCAGCTTAGACACCATCCGGAGAGGTACGACTCAAATGAACTTTTAGCTATGAAACCGAGGAGCCACAGCACTGCTGGTGACAAAGTTGCAAAGCTGACTATGTGCTGAAGATTTCCAGAAGCAGCTTTCTCACCTGGCTCTTCTGCTGTGGGAGCCAGAGGCCAGACGTTCATGATCTCCTCAGAGTGCTGCTGGGCAGCAGAGGGCAGGCTTCCGAGAGGATTCATTCAAACTCTCTTTCAGGTATGAAAGTGAGCAGAGACAGCAATGATGGAGGCACCGTTGTAAAGCTGACTGTGTGCTGAAGAATCCCAGCACCAGCTTTCCCTTTTTTCTCTTCTAATGTGGGAGCAGAGGCCAAACGTTCGTGCTCTACTCACTGTGCTGCTGGGCAGCTGAGAGTGACCTCCAGTTTTTATTCAAATTGTCTTTTAGGCATTAAACCGAGGAGAAACTGCAATGATGGAGGCACCGTTGCAAAGCTGGGTGCTGAAGAGGCCCAGCACGAGCTTTTTTCATTCGTCTTCGGCTGTGGGAACAGAGGGCAAACGTTCGTGCCCTCCTCGCTGTGCTCCTGGGTCCCCTAGAGCAAGCCCCGGAGAGGTACAATACAAATAGACGTTTACGTATGAAAGTGAGCAGTGAACAGGCATGATGGTGACACCCTTGTAAAGCTGACTGTGTGCTGAAGAGGCCCAGCACGATCTTTCCCTCCTGGCTCTTCTACTGTGGGAGCAGAAACCAAACGTTGGTGCTCTACTCACTATGCTGCTGGGCAGCCGAGAGCAGGCTCTGGAGAGCTTGCATTCAAATGCACTTTTAGGTTTGAAAGCTCAGAGAGCACAGATGGTGACTCCGTTGCAAAGCTGACTGTGTGCTGAAGATTCCCAGGCCCAGCTTTCCCTCCTGGCTCTTCGGCTGGGAGAACAGAGGCCAAAAGTTCGTGCTCTACTCAGTGTGCTGCTGGGCAGCAGACAGCAAGCTCCTGAGAGGTAGCATTCAAATGCAAACTCACGTATGAAAGTGAGCCCTGAGAGTAAGGATGGAGATAGTGTTGCAAAGCTGACTCTGTTCTGAAGATCACTAGCACCACCTTTCCCTCCTGCCTCTTCGGCTGTGAGAACAGAAGCCAAACCTTCTGCATCTACGCACTGCGTTGCTGGGCAGCAGAGTGCAGGCTTCGAAGAGGTTTCATTCAAACTCTCTTTCAGGTATGAAAGTGAGCAGTGAAAGCAATGATGGAGGCACCGTTGCAAAGCTGACTGTGTGCTGAAGAATGCCAGCCCCAGCTTTCCCTCCCGGCTCTTCTGCTGTGGGAGCAGAGGCCAAAAGCTCATGCTCTACTCACTGTGCTGCTGGGCAGCCGAGAGCAGGCTCTGGAGAGCTTGCATTCAAATGCACTTTTAGGTTTGAAAGCTAGGAGAGACAGCACAGATGGTGACTCCGTTGCAAAGCTGACTGTGTGCTGAAGATTCCCAGCCCCAGCTTTCCCTCCTGGCTCTTCGGTTGTGAGAACAGAGGACAAAAGTTCGTGCTCTACTCAGTGTGCTGCTGGGCAGCAGACAGCAAGCTCCTGAGAGGTAGCATTCAAATGCAAACTCACGTATGAAAGTGAGCCCTGAGAGTAAGGATGGAGATAGTGTTGCAAAGCTGACTCTGTTCTGAAGATCACTAGCACCACCTTTCCCTCCTGCCTCTTCGGCTGTGAGAACAGAAGCCAAACCTTCTGCATCTACGCACTGCGTTGCTGGGCAGCAGAGTGCAGGCTTCGGAGAGGTTTCATTCAAACTCTCTTTCAGGTATGAAAGTGAGCAGTGAAAGCAATGATGGAGGCACCGTTGCAAAGCTGACCTTGTGCTGAAGAATGCCAGCCCCAGCTTTCCCTCCCGGCTCTTCTGCTGTGGGAGCAGAGGCCAAAAGTTCATGCTCTACTCAGAGTGCTGCTGCGCAGCCGAGAGCAGGCTCTGGAGCGAATGCATTCTGATGTTTTTCCTGTTGACGGTGGGCAGTGACACCAGTAATGGAGGCACCTTTGCAAAGCTGACTGTGTGCTGAAGATTAGTAGCACAAGCTTTCACTCCTGGCTCTTCGGCTGTGTGAGCAGAGGCCAAACGTTTGGGCTCTACTCACTGTGCTGCTGGGCAGCTTAGACACCATCCGGAGAGGTACGACTCAAATGAACTTTTAGCTATGAAACCGAGGAGCCACAGCACTGCTGGTGACAAAGTTGCAAAGCTGACTATGTGCTGAAGATTGCCAGAAGCAGCTTTCTCTCCTGGCTCTTCTGCTGTGGGAGCCAGAGGCCAGACGTTCATGATCTCCTCAGAGTGCTGCTGGGCAGCAGAGGGCAGGCTTCCGAGAGGATTCATTCAAACTCTCTTTCAGGTATGAAAGTGAGCAGAGACAGCAATGATGGAGGCACCGTTGTAAAGCTGACTGTGTGCTGAAGAATCCCAGCACCAGCTTTCCCTTTTTTCTCTTCTAATGTGGGAGCAGAGGCCAAACGTTCGTGCTCTACTCACTGTGCTGCTGGGCAGCTGAGAGTGACCTCCAGTTTTTATTCAAATTGTCTTTTAGGCATTAAACCGAGGAGAAACTGCAATGATGGAGGCACCGTTGCAAAGCTGGTGCTGAAGAGGCCCAGCACCAGCTTTTTTCATTCGTCTTCGGCTGTGGGAACAGAGGGCAAACGTTCGTGCCCTCCTCGCTGTGCTCCTGGGTCCCCTAGAGCAAGCCCCGGAGAGGTACAATACAAATAGACTTTTACGTATGAAAGTGAGCAGTGAACAGGCATGATGGTGACACCCTTGTAAAGCTGACTGTGTGCTGAAGAGGCCCAGCACGATCTTTCCCTCCTGGCTCTTCTACTGTGGGAGCAGAACCCAAACGTTGGTGCTCTACTCACTATGCTGCTGGGCAGCCGAGAGCAGGCTCTGGAGAGCTTGCATTCAAATGCACTTTTAGGTTTGAAAGCTCAGAGAGCACAGATGGTGACTCCGTTGCAAAGCTGACTGTGTGCTGAAGATTCCCAGGCCCAGCTTTCCCTCCTGGCTCTTCGGCTGTGAGAACAGAGGCCAAAAGTTCGTGCTCTACTCAGTGTGCTGCTGGGCAGCAGACAGCAAGCTCCTGAGAGGTAGCATTCAAATGCAAACTCACGTATGAAAGTGAGCCCTGAGAGTAAGGATGGAGATAGTGTTGCAAAGCTGACTCTGTTCTGAAGATCACTAGCACCACCTTTCCCTCCTGCCTCTTCGGCTGTGAGAACAGAAGCCAAACCTTCTGCATCTACGCACTGCGTTGCTGGGCAGCAGAGTGCAGGCTTCGGAGTGGTTTCATTCAAACTCTCTTTCAGGTATGAAAGTGAGCAGTGAAAGCAATGATGGAGGCACCGTTGCAAAGCTGACTTTGTGCTGAAGAATGCCACCCCCAGCTTTCCCTCCCGGCTCTTCTGCTGTGGGAGCAGAGGCCAAAAGTTCATGCTCTACTCAGAGTGCTGCTGCGCAGCCGAGAGCAGGCTCTGGAGCGAATGCATTCTGATGTTTTTCCTGTTGACGGTGGGCAGTGACACCAGTAATGGAGGCACCTTTGCAAAGCTGACTGTGTGCTGAAGATTAGTAGCACAAGCTTTCACTCCTGGCTCTTCGGCTGTGTGAGCAGAGGCCAAACGTTTGTGCTCTACTCACTGTGCTGCTGGGCAGCTTAGACACCATCCGGAGAGGTACGACTCAAATGAACTTTTAGCTATGAAACCGAGGAGCCACAGCACTGCTGGTGACAAAGTTGCAAAGCTGACTATGTGCTGAAGATTGCCAGAAGCAGCTTTCTCTCCTGGCTCTTCTGCTGTGGGAGCCAGAGGCCAGACGTTCATGATCTCCTCAGAGTGCTGCTGGGCAGCAGAGGGCAGGCTTCCGAGAGGATTCATTCAAACTCTGTTTCAGGTATGAAAGTGAGCAGAGACAGCAATGATGGAGGCACCGTTGTAAAGCTGACTGTGTGCTGAAGAATCCCAGCACCAGCTTTCCCTTTTTTCTCTTCTAATGTGGGAGCAGAGGCCAAACGTTCGTGCTCTACTCACTGTGCTGCTGGGCAGCTGAGAGTGACCTCCAGTTTTTATTCAAATTGTCTTTTAGGCATTAAACCGAGGAGAAACTGCAATGATGGAGGCACCGTTGCAAAGCTGGGTGCTGAAGAGGCCCAGCACGAGCTTTTTTCATTCGTCTTCGGCTGTGGGAACAGAGGGCAAACGTTCGTGCCCTCCTCGCTGTGCTCCTGGGTCCCCTAGAGCAAGCCCCGGAGAGGTACAATACAAATAGACTTTTACGTATGAAAGTGAGCAGTGAACAGGCATGATGGTGACACCCTTGTAAAGCTGACTGTGTGCTGAAGAGGCCCAGCACGATCTTTCCCTCCTGGCTCTTCTACTGTGGGAGCAGAACCCAAACGTTGGTGCTCTACTCACTATGCTGCTGGGCAGCCGAGAGCAGGCTCTGGAGAGCTTGCATTCAAATGCACTTTTAGGTTTGAAAGCTCAGAGAGCACAGATGGTGACTCCGTTGCAAAGCTGACTGTGTGCTGAAGATTCCCAGCCCCAGCTTTCCCTCCTGGCTCTTCGGCTGGGAGAACAGAGGCCAAAAGTTCGTGCTCTACTCAGTGTGCTGCTGGGCAGCAGACAGCAAGCTCCTGAGAGGTAGCATTCAAATGCAAACTCACGTATGAAAGTGAGCCCTGAGAGTAAGGATGGAGATAGTGTTGCAAAGCTGACTCTGTTCTGAAGATCACTAGCACCACCTTTCCCTCCTGCCTCTTCGGCTGTGAGAACAGAGGGCAAACCTTCTGCATCTACGCACTGCGTTGCTGGGCAGCAGAGTGCAGGCTTCGAAGAGGTTTCATTCAAACTCTCTTTCAGGTATGAAAGTGAGCAGTGAAAGCAATGATGGAGGCACCGTTGCAAAGCTGACTGTGTGCTGAAGAATGCCAGCCCCAGCTTTCCCTCCCGGCTCTTCTGCTGTGGGAGCAGAGGCCAAAAGTTCATGCTCTACTCACTGTGCTGCTGGGCAGCCGAGAGCAGGCTCTGGAGAGCTTGCATTCAAATGCACTTTTAGGTTTGAAAGCTCAGAGAGCACAGATGGTGACTCCGTTGCAAAGCTGACTGTGTGCTGAAGATTCCCAGGCCCAGCTTTCCCTCCTGGCTCTTCGGCTGGGAGAACAGAGGCCAAAAGTTCGTGCTCTACTCAGTGTGCTGCTGGGCAGCAGACAGCAAGCTCCTGAGAGGTAGCATTCAAATGCAAACTCACGTATGAAAGTGAGCCCTGAGAGTAAGGATGGAGATAGTGTTGCAAAGCTGACTCTGTTCTGAAGATCACTAGCACCAGCTTTCCCTCCTGCCTCTTCGGCTGTGAGAACAGAAGCCAAACCTTCTGCATCTACGCACTGCGTTGCTGGGCAGCAGAGTGCAGGTTTCGAAGAAATTTCATTCAAACTCTCTTTCAGGTATGAAAGTGAGCAGTGAAAGCAATGATGGAGGCACCGTTGCAAAGCTGACTTTGTGCTGAAGAATGCCAGCCCCAGCTTTCCCTCCCGGCTCTTCTGCTGTGGGAGCAGAGGCCAAAAGTTCATGCTCTACTCAGAGTGCTGCTGCGCAGCCGAGAGCAGGCTCTGGAGCGAATGCATTCAGAGGTTTTTCCTGTTGACAGTGGGCAGTGACACCAGTAATGGAGGCACCTTTGCAAAGCTGACTGTGTGCTGAAGATTAGTAGCACAAGCTTTCACTCCTGGCTCTTCGGCTGTGTGAGCAGAGGCCAAACGTTTGTGCTCTACTCACTGTGCTGCTGGGCAGCTTAGACACCATCCGGAGAGGTACGACTCAAATGAACTTTTAGCTATGAAACCGAGGAGCCACAGCACTGCTGGTGACAAAGTTGCAAAGCTGACTATGTGCTGAAGATTGCCAGAAGCAGCTTTCTCTCCTGGCTCTTCTGCTGTGGGAGCCAGAGGCCAGACGTTCATGATCTCCTCAGAGTGCTGCTGGGCAGCAGAGGGCAGGCTTCCGAGAGGATTCATTCAAACTCTCTTTCAGGTATGAAAGTGAGCAGAGACAGCAATGATGGAGGCACCGTTGTAAAGCTGACTGTGTGCTGAAGAATCCCAGCACCAGCTTTCCCTTTTTTCTCTTCTAATGTGGGAGCAGAGGCCAAACGTTCGTGCTCTACTCACTGTGCTGCTGGGCAGCTGAGAGTGACCTCCAGTTTTTATTCAAATTGTCTTTTAGGCATTAAACCGAGGAGAAACTGCAATGATGGAGGCACCGTTGCAAAGCTGGGTGCTGAAGAGGCCCAGCACCAGCTTTTTTCATTCGTCTTCGGCTGTGGGAACAGAGGGCAAACGTTCGTGCCCTCCTCGCTGTGCTCCTGGGTCCCCTAGAGCAAGCCCCGGAGAGGTACAATACAAATAGACTTTTACGTATGAAAGTGAGCAGTGAACAGGCATGATGGTGACACCCTTGTAAAGCTGACTGTGTGCTGAAGAGGCCCAGCACGATCTTTCCCTCCTGGCTCTTCTACTGTGGGAGCAGAGGCCAAACGTTGGTGCTCTACTCACTATGCTGCTGGGCAGCCGAGAGCAGGCTCTGGAGAGCTTGCATTCAAATGCACTTTTAGGTTTGAAAGCTCAGAGAGCACAGATGGTGACTCCGTTGCAAAGCTGACTGTGTGCTGAAGATTCCCAGGCCCAGCTTTCCCTCCTGGCTCTTCGGCTGTGAGAAGAGAGGCCAAAAGTTCGTGCTCTACTCAGTGTGCTGCTGGGCAGCAGACAGCAAGCTCCTGAGAGGTAGCATTCAAATGCAAACTCACGTATGAAAGTGAGCCCTGAGAGTAAGGATGGACATAGTGTTGCAAAGCTGACTCTGTTCTGAAGATCACTAGCACCACCTTTCCCTCCTGCCTCTTCGGCTGTGAGAAAAGAAGCCAAACCTTCTGCATCTACGCACTGCGTTGCTGGGCAGCAGAGTGCAGGCTTCGAAGAGGTTTCATTCAAACTCTCTTTCAGGTATGAAAGTGAGCAGTGAAAGCAATGATGGAGGCACCGTTGCAAAGCTGACTGTGTGCTGAAGAATGCCAGCCCCAGCTTTCCCTCCCGGCTCTTCTGCTGTGGGAGCAGAGGCCAAAAGTTCATGCTCTACTCACTGTGCTGCTGGGCAGCCGAGAGCAGGCTCTGGAGAGCTTGCATTCAAATGCACTTTTAGGTTTGAAAGCTCAGAGAGAGCACAGATGGTGACTCCGTTGCAAAGCTGACTGTGTGCTGTATATTCCCAGCCCCAGCTTTCCCTCCTGGCTCTTCGGCTGTGAGAACAGAGGCCAAAAGTTCGTGCTCTACTCAGTGTGCTGCTGGGCAGCAGACAGCAAGCTCCTGAGAGGTAGCATTCAAATGCAAACTCACGTATGAAAGTGAGCCCTGAGAGTAAGGATGGAGATAGTGTTGCAAAGCTGACTCTGTTCTGAAGATCACTAGCACCACCTTTCCCTCCTGCCTCTTCGGCTGTGAGAACAGAAGCCAAACCTTCTGCATCTACGCACTGCGTTGCTGGGCAGCAGAGTGCAGGTTTCGAAGAAATTTCATTCAAACTCTCTTTCAGGTATGAAAGTGAGCAGTGAAAGCAATGATGGAGGCACCGTTGCAAAGCTGACTTTGTGCTGAAGAATGCCACCCCCAGCTTTCCCTCCCGGCTCTTCTGCTGTGGGAGCAGAGGCCAAAAGTTCATGCTCTACTCAGAGTGCTGCTGCGCAGCCGAGAGCAGGCTCTGGAGCGAATGCATTCTGATGTTTTTCCTGTTGAATGTGGGCAGTGACACCAGTAATGGAGGCACCTTTGCAAAGCTGACTGTGTGCTGAAGATTAGTAGCACAAGCTTTCACTCCTGGCTCTTCGGCTGTGTGAGCAGAGGCCAAACGTTTGTGCTCTACTCACTGTGCTGCTGGGCAGCTTAGACACCATCCGGAGAGGTACGACTCAAATGAACTTTTAGCTATGAAACCGAGGAGCCACAGCACTGCTGGTGACAAAGTTGCAAAGCTGACTATGTGCTGAAGATTGCCAGAAGCAGCTTTCTCTCCTGGCTCTTCTGCTGTGGGAGCCAGAGGCCAGACGTTCATGATCTCCTCAGAGTGCTGCTGGGCAGCAGAGGGCAGGCTTCCGAGAGGATTCATTCAAACTCTCTTTCAGGTATGAAAGTGAGCAGAGACAGCAATGATGGAGGCACCGTTGTAAAGCTGACTGTGTGCTGAAGAATCCCAGCACCAGCTTTCCCTTTTTTCTCTTCTAATGTGGGAGCAGAGGCCAAACGTTCGTGCTCTACTCACTGTGCTGCTGGGCAGCTGAGAGTGACCTCCAGTTTTTATTCAAATTGTCTTTTAGGCATTAAACCGAGGAGAAACTGCAATGATGGAGGCACCGTTGCAAGGCTGGGTGCTGAAGAGGCCCAGCACCAGCTTTTTTCATTCATCTTCGGCTGTGGGAACAGAGGGCAAACGTTCGTGCCCTCCTCGCTGTGCTCCTGGGTCCCCTAGAGCAAGCCCCGGAGAGGTACAATACAAATAGACTTTTACGTATGAAAGTGAGCAGTGAACAGGCATGATGGTGACACCCTTGTAAAGCTGACTGTGTGCTGAAGAGGCCCAGCACGATCTTTCCCTCCTGGCTCTTCTACTGTGGGAGCAGAACCCAAACGTTGGTGCTCTACTCACTATGCTGCTGGGCAGCCGAGAGCAGGCTCTGGAGAGCTTGCATTCAAATGCACTTTTAGGTTTGAAAGCTCAGAGAGCACAGATGGTGACTCCGTTGCAAAGCTGACTGTGTGCTGAAGATTCCCAGGCCCAGCTTTCCCTCCTGGCTCTTCGGCTGTGAGAAGAGAGGCCAAAAGTTCGTGCTCTACTCAGTGTGCTGCTGGGCAGCAGACAGCAAGCTCCTGAGAGGTAGCATTCAAATGCAAACTCACGTATGAAAGTGAGCCCTGAAAGTAAGGATGGACATAGTGTTGCAAAGCTGACTCTGTTCTGAAGATCACTAGCACCACCTTTCCCTCCTGCCTCTTCGGCTGTGAGAAAAGAAGCCAAACCTTCTGCATCTACGCACTGCGCTGCTGGGCAGCAGAGTGCAGGCTTCGAAGAGGTTTCATTCAAACTCTCTTTCAGGTATGAAAGTGAGCAGTGAAAGCAATGATGGAGGCACCGTTGCAAAGCTGACTGTGTGCTGAAGAATGCCAGCCCCAGCTTTCCCTCCCGGCTCTTCTGCTGTGGGAGCAGAGGCCAAAAGTTCATGCTCTACTCACTGTGCTGCTGGGCAGCCGAGAGCAGGCTCTGGAGAGCTTGCATTCAAATGCACTTTTAGGTTTGAAAGCTCAGAGAGCACAGATGGTGACTCCGTTGCAAAGCTGACTGTGTGCTGTATATTCCCAGCCCCAGCTTTCCCTCCTGGCTCTTCGGCTGTGAGAACAGAGGCCAAAAGTTCGTGCTCTACTCAGTGTGCTGCTGGGCAGCAGACAGCAAGCTCCTGAGAGGTAGCATTCAAATGCAAACTCACGTATGAAAGTGAGCCCTGAGAGTAAGGATGGAGATAGTGTTGCAAAGCTGACTCTGTTCTGAAGATCACTAGCACCACCTTTCCCTCCTGCCTCTTCGGCTGTGAGAACAGAAGCCAAACCTTCTGCATCTATGCACTGCGTTGCTGGGCAGCAGAGTGCAGGCTTCGGAGTGGTTTCATTCAAACTCTCTTTCAGGTATGAAAGTGAGCAGTGAAAGCAATGATGGAGGCACCGTTGCAAAGCTGACTTTGTGCTGAAGAATGCCAGCCCCAGCTTTCCCTCCCGGCTCTTCTGCTGTGGGAGCAGAGGCCAAAAGTTCATGCTCTACTCAGAGTGCTGCTGGGCAGCAAAGTGCAGGCTTCCGAGAGGTTTCATTGAAACTCTCAGGTATGAAAGTGAGCAGTGACAGCAATGATGGAGGCACTGTTGTAAAGCTGACTGTGTGCTGAAGAATCCGAGTGCCAGCTTTCCCTCCTGGCTCTTCTACTGTGGGAGCAGAACCCAAACTTTGGTGCTCTACTCACTATGCTGCTGGGCAGCCGAGAGCAGGCTCTGGAGAGCTTGCATTCAAATGCACTTTTAGGTTTGAAAGCTAGGAGAGACAGCACAGATGGTGACTCCGTTGCAAAGCTGACTGTGTGCTGAAGATTCCCAGCCCCAGCTTTCCCTCCTGGCTCTTCGGCTGGGAGAACAGAGGCCAAAAGTTCGTGCTCTACTCAGTGTGCTGCTGGGCAGCAGACAGCAAGCTCCTGAGAGGTAGCATTCAAATGCAAACTCACGTATGAAAGTGAGCCCTGAGAGTAAGGATGGAGATAGTGTTGCAAAGCTGACTCTGTTCTGAAGATCACTAGCACCACCTTTCCCTCCTGCCTCTTCGGCTGTGAGAACAGAAGCCAAACCTTCTGCATCTACGCACTGCGTTGCTGGGCAGCAGAGTGCAGGTTTCGAAGAAATTTCATTCAAACTCTCTTTCAGGTATGAAAGTGAGCAGTGAAAGCAATGATGGAGGCACCGTTGCAAAGCTGACTTTGTGCTGAAGAATGCCAGCCCCAGCTTTCCCTCCCGGCTCTTCTGCTGTGGGAGCAGAGGCCAAAAGTTCATGCTCTACTCAGAGTGCTGCTGCGCAGCCGAGAGCAGGCTCTGGAGCGAATGCATTCAGAGGTTTTTCCTGTTGAAAGTGGGCAGTGACACCAGTAATGGAGGCACCTTTGCAAAGCTGACTGTGTGCTGAAGATTAGTAGCACAAGCTTTCACTCCTGGCTCTTCGGCTGTGTGAGCAGAGGCCAAACGTTTGTGCTCTACTCACTGTGCTGCTGGGCAGCTTAGACACCATCCGGAGAGGTACGACTCAAATGAACTTTTAGCTATGAAACCGAGGAGCCACAGCACTGCTGGTGACAAAGTTGCAAAGCTGACTATGTGCTGAAGATTGCCAGAAGCAGCTTTCTCTCCTGGCTCTTCTGCTGTGGGAGCAGAGGCCAGACGTTCATGATCTACTCAGAGTGGTGCTGGGCAGCAGAGGGCAGGCTTCCGAGAGGATTCATTCAAACTCTCTTTCAGGTATGAAAGTGAGCAGAGACAGCAATGATGGAGGCACCGTTGTAAAGCTGACTGTGTGCTGAAGAATCCCAGCACCAGCTTTCCCTTTTTTCTCTTCTAATGTGGGAGCAGAGGCCAAACGTTCGTGCTCTACTCACTGTGCTGCTGGGCAGCTGAGAGTGACCTCTAGTTTTTATTCAAATTGCCTTTTAGGCATTAAACCGAGGAGAAACTGCAATGATGGAGGCACCGTTGCAAAGCTGGGTGCTGAAGAGGCCCAGCACCAGCTTTTTTCATTCGTCTTCGGCTGTGGGAACAGAGGGCAAACGTTCGTGCCCTCCTCGCTGTGCTCCTGGGTCCCCTAGAGCAAGCCCCGGAGAGGTACAATACAAATAGACTTTTACGTATGAAAGTGAGCAGTGAACAGGCATGATGGTGACACCCTTGTAAAGCTGACGGTGTGCTGAAGAGGCCCAGCACGATCTTTCCCTCCTGGCTCTTCTACTGTGGGAGCAGAACCCAAACGTTGGTGCTCTACTCACTATGCTGCTGGGCAGCCGAGAGCAGGCTCTGGAGAGCTTGCATTCAAATGCACTTTTAGGTTTGAAAGCTCAGAGAGCACAGATGGTGACTCCGTTGCAAAGCTGACTGTGTGCTGAAGATTCCCAGCCCCAGCTTTCCCTCCTGGCTCTTCGGCTGTGAGAACAGAGGCCAAAAGTTCGTGCTCTACTCAGTGTGCTGCTGGGCAGCAGACAGCAAGCTCCTGAGAGGTAGCATTCAAATGCAAACTCACGTATGAAAGTGAGCCCTGAGAGTAAGGATGGAGATAGTGTTGCAAAGCTGACTCTGTTCTGAAGATCACTAGCACCAGCTTTCCCTCCTGCCTCTTCGGCTGTGAGAACAGAAGCCAAACCTTCTGCATCTACGCACTGCGTTGCTGGGCAGCAGAGTGCAGGCTTCGAAGAGGTTTCATTCAAACTCTCTTTCAGGTATGAAAGTGAGCAGTGAAAGCAATGATGGAGGCACCGTTGCAAAGCTGACTGTGTGCTGAAGAATGCCAGCCCCAGCTTTCCCTCCCGGCTCTTCTGCTGTGGGAGCAGAGGCCAAAAGTTCATGCTCTACTCACTGTGCTGCTGGGCAGCCGAGAGCAGGCTCTGGAGAGCTTGCATTCAAATGCACTTTTAGGTTTGAAAGCTAGGAGAGACAGCACAGATGGTGACTCCGTTGCAAAGCTGACTGTGTGCTGAAGATTCCCAGGCCCAGCTTTCCCTCCTGGCTCTTCGGCTGGGAGAACAGAGGCCAAAAGTTCGTGCTCTACTCAGTGTGCTGCTGGGCAGCAGACAGCAAGCTCCTGAGAGGTAGCATTCAAATGCAAACTCACGTATGAAAGTGAGCCCTGAGAGTAAGGATGGAGATAGTGTTGCAAAGCTGACTCTGTTCTGAAGATCACTAGCACCACCTTTCCCTCCTGCCTCTTCGGCTGTGAGAACAGAAGCCAAACCTTCTGCATCTACGCACTGCGTTGCTGGGCAGCAGAGTGCAGGTTTCGAAGAAATTTCATTCAAACTCTCTTTCAGGTATGAAAGTGAGCAGTGAAAGCAATGATGGAGGCACCGTTGCAAAGCTGACTTTGTGCTGAAGAATGCCAGCCCCAGCTTTCCCTCCCGGCTCTTCTGCTGTGGGAGCAGAGGCCAAAAGTTCATGCTCTACTCACTGTGCTGCTGGGCAGCCGAGAGCAGGCTCTGGAGAGCTTGCATTCAAATGCACTTTTAGGTTTGAAAGCTAGGAGAGACAGCACAGATGGTGACTCCGTTGCAAAGCTGACTGTGTGCTGAAGATTCCCAGGCCCAGCTTTCCCTCCTGGCTCTTCGGCTGGGAGAACAGAGGCCAAAAGTTCGTGCTCTACTCAGTGTGCTGCTGGGCAGCAGACAGCAAGCTCCTGAGAGGTAGCATTCAAATGCAAACTCACGTATGAAAGTGAGCCCTGAGAGTAAGGATGGAGATAGTGTTGCAAAGCTGACTCTGTTCTGAAGATCACTAGCACCACCTTTCCCTCCTGCCTCTTCGGCTGTGAGAACAGAAGCCAAACCTTCTGCATCTACGCACTGCGTTGCTGGGCAGCAGAGTGCAGGTTTCGAAGAAATTTCATTCAAACTCTCTTTCAGGTATGAAAGTGAGCAGTGAAAGCAATGATGGAGGCACCGTTGCAAAGCTGACTTTGTGCTGAAGAATGCCAGCCCCAGCTTTCCCTCCCGGCTCTTCTGCTGTGGGAGCAGAGGCCAAAAGTTCATGCTCTACTCACTGTGCTGCTGGGCAGCCGAGAGCAGGCTCTGGAGAGCTTGCATTCAAATGCACTTTTAGGTTTGAAAGCTAGGAGAGACAGCACAGATGGTGACTCCGTTGCAAAGCTGACTGTGTGCTGTATATTCCCAGGCCCAGCTTTCCCTCCTGGCTCTTCGGCTGGGAGAACAGAGGCCAAAAGTTCGTGCTCTACTCAGTGTGCTGCTGGGCAGCAGACAGCAAGCTCCTGAGAGGTAGCATTCAAATGCAAACTCACGTATGAAAGTGAGCCCTGAGAGTAAGGATGGAGATAGTGTTGCAAAGCTGACTCTGTTCTGAAGATCACTAGCACCACCTTTCCCTCCTGCCTCTTCGGCTGTGAGAACAGAAGCCAAACCTTCTGCATCTACGCACTGCGTTGCTGGGCAGCAGAGTGCAGGTTTCGAAGAAATTTCATTCAAACT
>NW_026912911.1:0-16274 GCF_034315485.1 Pezoporus occidentalis | reverse complement strand
CCATGTGGTACCCATGGGTGTCCTGCATCCCCATCCCATGTGGTACCCATGGGTGCCCTGCATCCCCATCCCATGTGGTACCCATGGGTGCCCTGCATCCCCATCCCATGTGGTACCCATGGCTGCCCTGCATCCCCATCCCATGTGGTACCCATGGGTGCCCTGCATCCCCATCCCATGTGGTACCCATGGGTGCCCTGCATCCCCACCCCATGTGGTACCCATGGGTGCCCTGCATCCCCATCCCATGTGGTCCCCATGGGTGTCCTGCATCCCCATCCCGTGTGGTACCCATGGCTGTCCTGCATCCCCATCCCATGTGGTACCCATGGGTGTCCTGCATCCCCACCCCATGTGGTACCCATGGGTGCCCTGCATCCCCACCCCATGTGGTACCCATGGGTGTCCTGCATCCCCATCCCATGTGGTACCCATGGGTGTCCTGCATCCCCATCCCATGTGGTACCCATGGGTGTCCTGCATCCCCATCCCATGTGGTACCCATGGGTGTCCTGCATCCCCATCCCATGTGGTACCCATGGGTGCCCTGCATCCCCATCCCATGTGGTACCCATGGGTGTCCTGCATCCCCATCCCATGTGGTACCCATGGGTGTCCTCACATCCCCATCCCATGTGGTACCCATGGGTGTCCTGCATCCGCATCCCATGTGGTACCCATGGCTGTCCTGCATCCCCGTCCCATGTGGTACCCATGGGTGTCCTCCATCCCTACCCCATCCCGTGGCTCTGTGTGGTCTCAACAGTGTCACACATCCCATTCCCATTCCCATTCCCGCTGTGGTTCCTCCTACAGAGACCAAAGATGACCTGGAGCAGCTGACAGCAGACATCAAGAAAATGGCCAACAGCGTCCGCAACAAACTCAAGAGTGAGTGACCGTGTCCCCATCCTGTCCCCATCCTGTTCCCATCCTGCCCCCATGTCCCCATCACTGTTCCCATGTCCCCATCCTGTCCCCATCCTGTCCCCATCACTGTTCCCATGTCCCCATCCTGTCCCCATCACTGTCCCCATGTCCCCATCCTGTCCCCATCCTGTCCCCATCACTGTTCCCATGTCCCCATCACTGTCCCCATCCTGTCCCCATCCTGTCCCCATCCTGTCCCCATGTCCCCATCCTGTCCCCATCCTGTCCCCATCACGGTTCCCATGTCTCCATCACTGTCCCCATCCTGTCCCCATCACTGTTCCCATGTCCCCATCACTGTTCCCATGTCCCCATCACTGTTCCCATGTCCCCATCCTGTCCCCATCACTGTTCCCATGTCCCCATCACTGTTCCCATGTCCCCATCCTGTCCCCATCCTGTCCCCATCCTGTCCCCATCACTGTTCCCATGTCCCCATCACTGTCCCCATCCTGTCCCCATCACGGTTCCCATGTCCCCATCACTGTCCCCATCCTGTCCCCATCACTGTTCCCATGTCCCCATCACTGTTCCCATGCCCCCATCCTGTCCCCATCACTGTCCCCATCCTGCCCCCATCACTGTTCCCATGTCCCCATCACTGTTCCCATGTCCCCATCCTGTCCCCATCACTGTTCCCATGTCCCCATCACTGGTCCCAGGCCCCCATCCTGTCCCCATCACTGTCCCCATCCTGCCCCCATCACTGTTCCCATGTCCCCATCACTGTTCCCATGCCCCCATCCTGTCCCCATCACTGTCCCCATCCTGTCCCCATCACTGTTCCCATGTCCCCATCACTGTCCCCATCCTGTCCCCATCACTGTTCCCATGTCCCCATCACTGTTCCCATGTCCCCATCACTGTCCCCATCCTGTCCCCATCACTGTCCCCATGTCCCCATCACTGTCCCCATCCTGTCCCCATCACGGTTCCCATGTCCCCATCACTGTCCCCATCCTGTCCCCATCACTGTCCCTATGTCCCTATCCTTTCCCCATTGCTGTCTCCATGTCCCCATCACTGTCCCCATCCTATTCCCATCACTGTCCCCATGTCCCCATCACTGTTCCCATGTCCCCATCGCTGTTCCCCTGTCCCCATCACTGTCCCCATCCTGTTCCCATCACCGTCCCCATGTCCCCATCCTGTCCCCATCGCTGTTCCCATGTCCCTATGGGGAGGCAGGGAATACCCCATGGCCGTGGGGCAGGTCCCTGAGGGGCCGGGTCCTGCCCCCCAGGTATGGAGCGCAGCATCGAGCAGGATGAGGTGCGCTCCTCCGCTGACCTGCGCATCCGCAAGTCCCAGGTGAGCCCCGGTCCCCACGCGGCACCACGGAGCCTGTTCCCAATGGGATGGGCATGGGGATGCGGCACCTCCCGGGGTCCCATCCCTGTCCCCTATCCCACACGCACCACACCTGGCTGCTCCCAAGCTTCCTGTCCCCCATGTCCCCAGCACTGCCCGGCCATCCCAGCCCCATGCTCCTGTCCCCATGGAATACAGCTCATGGGATGCGCCATGCACTCGGGTCCTGTTCCCTTAGGACCAGGGAGGTGCCATGTCCAGGATGTCCCCATCCCCACGTCCCTGTCCCCATTCCCATGTTCTTGTCCCCATTCCCATCACTGGGTCCTGTCCCGCAGGGACCAGGGAGGTGCTGTGCTCAGGGTGTCCCCATATCCCATGTCCCCGTCCCCAGCACTCAGTGCTGTCCCTATGGACACACCATACCCAGGGTGTCCCCATATCCCATGTGCCCATCCCCAGCGCTCAGTGCTGTCCCTATGGACACACCATACCCAGGGTGTCCCCATATCCCATGTCCCCAGCACTCAGTGCTGTCCCTATGGACACACCATACCCAGGGTGTCCCCATATCCCATGTCCCCAGCACTCAGTGCTGTCCCTATGGACACACCATACCCAGGGTGTCCCCATATCCCATGTCCCCAGCACTCAGTGCTGTCCCTATGGACACACCATACCCAGCCATCCCCATCCCCAGCACTCGGTGCTGTCCCTATGGACGCACCATACCCAGGGTGTCCCCATATCCCATGTCCCCATCCCCAGCACTCGGTGCTGTCCCTATGGACGCACCATACCCAGGGTGTCCCCATATCCCATGTCCCCGTCCCCAGCACTCAGTGCTGTCCCTATGGATGCACCATACCCAGGGTGTCCCCATATCCCATGTCCCCAGCACTCGGTGCTGTCCCTATGGACACACCATACCCAGGGTGTCCCCATATCCCATGTGCCCATCCCCAGCACTCAGTGCTGTCCCTATGGACACACCATACCCAGGGTGTCCCCATATCCCATGTCCCCAGCACTCAGTGCTGTCCCTATGGATGCACCATACCCAGGGTGTCCCCATATCCCATATCCCATGTCCCCAGCACTCGGTGCTGTCCCGCAAGTTCGTGGATGTGATGACCAAGTACAATGAGGCGCAGGTGGACTTCCGGGAGCGCAGCAAGGGCCGGATCCAGCGGCAGCTCGAGATCAGTGCGTGCCCCCCCATAGACCCTATAGATCCCATAGACCCCATAGATCCCATAGACCCTATAGATCCCATAGACCCCATAGATGCTATAGATCACATAGACCCTATAGACCCCACAGATCCCACAGACCCTATAGATCACATAGACCCTATAGATCACATAGACCCTATAGACCCCACAGATCCCACAGACCCTATAGATCACATAGACCCTATAGACCCCACAGACCCTATAGATCACATAGACTCTATAGACCCCATAGATCCCATAGACCCTATAGATCACATAGACTCTATAGACCTCATAGACCCTATAGACCCTATAGATCCTATAGACCTCATAGACCCTATAGACCCTATAGATCCTATAGACCTCATAGACCCTATAGACCCCATAGATCCTATAGACCCCATAGACCCTATGGATCCCATAGACCCTATAGACCTCATAGACCCTATAGATCCTGTAGGCCCTATAGACCCCATAGATGCTATATACCTCATAGACCCTATAGATCCCATAGACCCTATAGATCACATAGGCCCTATAGACCCCATAGACCTTATAGATCCTTTAGGCCCTATAGACCCCATAGATCCCGTAAACCCTTTAGATCACATAGGCCCTGTAGATCCCATAGGATCTATAGATGCCATAGATCCTATAGATCCCATAGGCCCTATAGATCACACAGGCCCTGTAGATCCCATATGCCCTATAGATCCTGTAGATCCCATAGACCCTGTAGATCCCATAGACCCTATGGATCCTATAGACCCTATAGATCCCATAGGCCCGAGAGATCCCATTGACCCCATAGACCCTATAGACCCCATAAACCCTATAGACCCTATGGATCCCATAGACCCTGTAGATCCCATAGGCCCTATAGATCCCATAGACCCCATAGACCTTATAGATCCCATAGACCCCATAGATCCCATAGGCCCTGTAGATCCCATAGACCTCATGGATCCCATAGACTGCATAGGCCTTATAGATGCCATAGACCCTATAGATCCCATAGGCCCTATAGATCCCATAGGCCCCATAGATCCCATAGACTGCATAGGCCTTACGAATCCCAGAGACCCCATAGACCCTATAGATCCCATAGACCCTGTAGATCCCATAGGCCCTATAGATCCCATAGACCCCATAGACCTTATAGATCCCATAGACCCCATAGACCCTATAGATGCCATAGACCCTATAGATCCCATAGGCCCTATAGATCCCATAGGCCCTGTAGATCCCATAGGCCCCATAGATCCCATAGACTGCATAGGCCTTACGGATCCCAGAGACCCCATAGACCCTATAGATCCCATAGACCCTGTAGATCCCATAGGCCCTATAGATCCCATAGACCCCATAGACCTTATAGATCCCATAGACCCTATAGATGCCATAGACCCTATAGATCCCATAGGCCCCATAGATCCCATAGGCCCTGTAGATCCCATAGACCTCATGGATCCCATAGACTGCATAGGCCTTATAGATCCCATAGACCCCATAGATCCCATAGGCCCCATAGATCCCATAGGCCCTATAGATCCCATAGGCCCTGTAGATCCCATAGACCTCATGGATCCCATAGACCCTATCGATGCCACAGACCCTATAGACCCCATAGATCCCATAGGCCCTGTAGATCCCATAGACCTCATGGATCCCATAGACTGCATAGGCCTTATAGATCCCATAGACCCTATAGATCCCATAGGCCCCATAGATCCCATAGGCCCTATAGATCCCATAGGCCCTGTAGATCCCATAGACCTCATGGATCCCATAGACTGCATAGGCCTTATAGATCCCATAGACCCTATAGATCCCATAGATCCCATAGGCCCCATAGACCCCATAGGCCCTATAGATCCCATAGGCCCTGTAGATCCCATAGACCTCATGGATCCCATAGACTGCATAGGCCTTATAGATCCCATAGACCCTATAGATGCCACAGACCCTATAGATCCCATAGGCCCCATAGACCCTATAGATCCCATAGACCCCATAGATCCCATAGGCCCCATAGACCCCATAGGCCCTATAGATCCCATAGGCCCTATAGATCCCATAGACCCCACACACCCCCGGGACAGGGGATGGAACCACCACCCCTACAGACCCCGCCCCTTTTGCTAAGTGGGCGGAGCCAACCCCTACCCCCCCCCCCCGTTTTTCCCCTGCACTGAAGCGGGCGGAGCCAACCCCTCAGGCCACGCCCCCCCCCCCCCTCCACCAAGGGGGCGGAGCTTGTCCCTGCAGCTCCGCCCATTGAGAAAGTGGGCGGGGCCAAGCCCGCGGTGGGCGGGGCTTACACACGCCACACCCCCTCGTCCCGCAGCCGGTAAGAACACGACGGACGAGGAGCTGGAGGAGATGCTGGAGAGCGGGAACCCGTCCATCTTCACTGCGGGGGTGAGCCCCACATCGGTGGGGCGGGTACCGGGGGGTGCAGCCCCACATCCCTGACCCACAGCTCCCACCCCACACCCCCCAGATCATGGAGTCGCAGATGTCGAAGCAGGCGCTGAGCGAGATCGAGGGGCGGCACAAGGACATCGTGCGCCTGGAGAGCAGCATCAAGGAGCTGCACGACATGTTCGTGGACATCGCCATGCTGGTGGAGAACCAGGTGGGGCTGGGAGCAAGGCGGAGATGGGACCGGGGTCAGGGCGGAGATGGGTGTGGGATCAAGGGGGAGATGGGTGTGGGGTCAGTGGGGAGATGGGTGTGGGGGGTATGGGAGCAAGGCGGAGATGGGACCGGGGTCAGGGCGGAGATGGGTGTGGGATCAGTGGGGAGATGGGCATGGGGTGTATGGGATCAATGGGGAGATGGGCATGGGGTCAGGGGGGAGATGGGTGTGGGGTGTATGGAATCAATGGGGAGATGGGTGTGGGATCAATGGGGAGATGGGTGTGGGGTCAGGGGGGAGATGGGTGTGGGATCAGTGGGGAGATGGGCATGGGGGGTATGGGATCAAGGGGAGATGGGTGTGGGATCAATGGGAAGATGGGTGTGGGGTCAAGGGGGAGATGGGTGTGGGATCAATGGGGAGATGGGTGTGGGGTCAATGGGGAGATGGGTGTGGGGTCAATGGGGAGATGGGTGTGGGATCAGTGGGGAGATGGGTGTGGGGGGTATGGGATCAATGGGGAGATGGGTGTGGGATCAAGGGGGAGATGGGCGTGGGGTGTATGGGATCAAGAGGGAGATGGGTGTGGGGGGTATGGGATCAAGGGGGAGATGGGCACGGGGTGTACAGGATCAATGGGGAGATGGGTGTGGGATCAATGGGAAGATGGGCATGGGATCAATGGGATCAATGGGGAGATGGGTGTGGGATCAATGGGGAGATGGGCATGGGATCAACAGGGAGATGGGCATGGGGAGTATGGGATCAATGGGGAGATGGGTGTGGGATCAACAGGGAGATGGGCATGGGGTGTATGGGATCAATGGGGAGATGGGTGTGGGGGGTATGGGATCAATGGGGAGATGGGCATGGGGGGTATGGGATCAAGGGGGAGATGGGTGTGGGATCAATGGGGAGATGGGCATGGGATCAATGGGGAGATGGGTGTGGGGGGGATGGGATGGGATGAGGGATCGGGGATCCATGGGATGAGCAGGGATTGGTCCATGGGATGAGCAGGGATTGGTCCATGGGATGAGCGGGGATTGGTCCATGGGATGCTCAGGGATTGGTCCATGGGATGAGCAGGGATTGGTCCATGGGATGCTCAGGGATCGGTCCATGGATGCTCAGGGATTGGTCCATGGGATGAGCAGGGATTGGTCCATGGATGCTCAGGGATTGGTCCATGGATGCTCAGGGATTGGTCCATGGGATGAGCAGGGATTGGTCCATGGGATGAGCAGGGATTGGTCCATGGGATGCTCAGGGATTGGTCCATGGGATGAGCAGGGATTGGTCCATGGGATGAGCGGGGATTGGTCCATGGGATGAGCGGGGATTGGTCCATGGGATGAGCGGGGATTGGTCCATGGGATGAGCAGGGATTGGTCCATGGGATGAGCAGGGATTGGTCCATGGGATGAGCAGGGATCGGTCCATGGGATGAGCAGGGATTGGTCCATGGATGAGCAGGGATTGGTCCATGGGATGAGCAGGGATTGGTCCATGGGATGAGCAGGGATTGGCCCATGGGATGCTCAGGGATTGGTCCATGGGATGAGCAGGGATCGGTCCATGGGATGCTCAGGGATTGGTCCATGGGATGAGCAGGGATTGGTCCATGGGATGAGCAGGGATTGGTCCATGGGATGAGCGGGGATTGGTCCATGGGATGAGCAGGGATCGGTCCATGGGATGAGCAGGGATTGGTCCATGGGATGCTCAGGGATTGGTCCATGGGATGAGCGGGGATTGGTCCATGGGATGAGCAGGGATTGGTCCATGGGATGCTCAGGGATTGGTCCATGGGATGAGCGGGGATTGGTCCATGGATGCTCAGGGATTGGTCCATGGATGAGCAGGGATTGGTCCATGGGATGAGCAGGGATTGGTCCATGGGATGAGCAGGGACCTCCCCCTGGCAATGGGGCTCACCCCCCAGGCCCGCAGTGGAGGCGCCCGGGGCTCAGCACTGCCCCATGGCAGGTTCCATCCCCAGTGCCCGGCGGGGGGGTTGGGGGGCGGTGCCGGTGCTCACCCCACACCTCTCCCCCCCCAGGGCTCCATGATCGACCGCATCGAGAGCAACATGGACCAGTCCGTGGGCTTCGTGGAGCGCGCCGTGGCCGACACCAAGAAGGCCGTGAAGTACCAGAGCGAGGCCCGGAGGGTGAGCACGGCCCCACAGCGAGCGGGCGCCACCCCAGAGAGAGCACTGAACACCCCATAGAGAGCATCCGTCACCCCATAGCAAGCTGCTGCCACCCCATAGAGAGCATCCGTCACCCCATAGAGAGCATTGAACACCCCATAGCGAGCACTGAACACCCCATAGAGAGCATCCATCACCCCATAGAGAGCATCCGTCACCCCAGAGAGAGCATTGAACACCCCATAGCGAGCATCCATCACCCCATAGACAGCATCCGTCACCCCATAGAGAGCATTGAACGCCCCATAGCAAGCGGCCGTCACCCCATAGAGAGCGGCCGTCACCCCATAGAGAGCATTGAACACCCCATAGAGAGCATCCATCACCCATAGAGAGCATTGAACACCCCATAGCGAGCGGCCGTCACCCCATAGAGAACGTCCGTCACCCCAGAGAGAGCGTCCGTCACCCCAGAGAGAGGATTGAACACCCTATAGCGAGCTGCTGCCACCCCATAGAGAGCATCCGTCACCCCACAGCGAGCGGCCGTCACCCCATAGAGAGCATCCGTCACCCCATAGACAGCATTTAACACCCCATAGCGAGCACTGAACACCCCATAGCGAGCGGCCGTCACCCCATAGCGAGCAGCCACTACCCCATAGCGAGCATTGAACACCCCATAGAGAGCGTCCATCACCCATAGAGAGCATTGAACACCCCATAGCGAGCGGCCATCACCCCATAGAGAGCATTGAACACCCCATAGAGAGCATCCGTCACCCCATAGAGAGCGGCCATCACCCCATAGAGAGCATTGAACACCCCATAGCGAGCGGCTGCCACCCCATAGACAGCATTTAACACCCCATAGCGAGCATTGAACACCCCATAGAGAGCGTCCATCACCCATAGAGAGCATCTGTCACCCCATAGAGAGCATTGAACACCCCATAGAGAGCATCCGTCACCCCACAGAGAGCGGCCGTCACCCCATAGAGAGCATTGAACACCCCATAGAGAGCATCCGTCACCCCATAGAGAGCGGCCGTCACCCCATAGAGAGCATTGAACACCCCATAGAGAGCATCCGTCACCCCATAGCGAGCATTGAACACCCCATAGGGAGCGTCCATCACCCATAGAGAGCGGCCGTCACCCCATAGCGAGCGGCCATCACCCCATAGAGAGCATTGAACACCCCATAGAGAGCATCCGTCACCCCATAGAGAGCGGCCGTCACCCCATAGAGAGCATTGAACACCCCAGAGAGAGCATCCATCACCCATAGAGAGCATTGAACACCCCATAGCAAGCTGCTGCCACCCCATAGAGAGCATCCGTCACCCCATAGAGAGCATTGAACACCCCATAGCGAGCTGCTGCCACCCCATAGAGAGCATCCGTCACCCCATAGCGAGCGGCCGCCACCCCATAGAGAGCATCCGTCACCCCATAGAGAGCGTTGAACACCCCATAGAGAGCATCCATCACCCCATAGTGTACATCACCCTGTAGCGAGCGTCCGTCACCCCATAGAGAGCATTGAACACCCCATAGACAGCGTCCGTCACCCCATAGAGACCAGTGTCCCCCCATAGACCCTGTGTCCCCAGTGTCCACCAACGGCCTTACCATAGCCCCCAATGCACCCCAGTGCCCCCCTATGACCCCAGCCCCACCTCCCCCTGTATCCCAGTGCCCCCGAGCCCCCCCATGTCCCCAAACCACCCCAACACCTCTCCCCCCCCCCCCCAGTGACCCCCAACTGGTCCCAGCCCCCCCTTTATGGCTCCATGGGGTTGGCAGCTCTGCCCCTACGCCCCACATGTGTGGGGCAGGGCTGATCAGCCCCCATGGGGTGAGGGGGGTGGCTCGCTGTGGGGCTGGACAGGAGATGGGCCCCATGGGGCTGGGGTGTGGGAGGGGGCAGGAGAGCCCCATGGAGGGGGGGGGGGTGGAGACAATGGGATGGTGCCAGCACGGTGTCAGCATGGGGCCCAGGGTCTATGGGGCTCAGGGTCTGTGGGGCTCAGGGCTCTATGGGGCTCAGGGCTCTATGGGGCACTATGGGGCTCAGTTCTATGGGGCTCAGGGCACTGTGTGACTCAGTTCTTTGGGATTTAGGTCTCTATGGGGCTCAGGGTCTATGGGGTTCTATGGAGCTCAGGGTCTGTGGGGCTCAGGTCTATGGGGCTCAGGGTCTGTGGGGCTCTATGGGGCTCAGGTCTATGGGGCTCAGGGTCTATGGGGTTCTATGGAGCTCAGGGTCTGTGGGGCTCAGGTCTATGGGGCTCAGGGCTCTATGGGGCACTATGGAGCTCTGGGTCTATGGGGCTCAGGGTTCTATGGGGCTCAGGGCTCTAAGGGGCACTATGCGGCGCAGTTCTATGGGGCTCAGGGCTCTATGGGGCTCAGTTCTATGGGGCTCAGGGCTCTATGGGGCTCAGGGCTCTATGGGGCTCAATTCTATGGGGCTCAGTGCTCTATGGGGCTCAGAGCTCTATGGGGCTCAGTTCTATGGGGCTCAGTTCTATGGGGCTCAGGGCTCTATGGGGCACTATGCGGCGCAGTTCTATGGGGCTCAGGGCTCTATGGGGCTCAGTTCTATGGGGCTCAGTTCTATGGGGCTCAGAGCTCTATGGGGCTCAGTTCTATGGGGCTCAGTTCTATGGGGCTCAGGGCTCTATGGGGCACTATGCGGCGCAGTTCTATGGGGCTCAGGACTCTATGGGGCTCAGGGCTCTATGGGGCTCAGTTCTATGGGGCTCAGAGCTCTATGGGGCTCAGAGCTCTATGGGGCTCAGTTCTATGGGGCTCAGGGCTCTATGGGGCTCAGTTCTATGGGGCTCAGGGCTCTATGGGGCTCAGTTCTATGGGGCTCAGAGCTCTATGGGGCTCAGTTCTATGGGTTTCAGGGCTCTATGGGGCTCAGTTCTATGGGGCTCAGGGCTCTATGGGGCTCAGGGCTCTATGGGGCTCAGGGCTCTATGGGGCTCAGGGCTCTATGGGGCTCAGTGCTCTATGGGGCTCAGGGCTCTATGGGGCTCAGGGCTCTATGGGGCTCAGGGCCTGGATTTGCTCCATGCTTGCCCCCCCCACATCCCTGCAGCCCCTCATCCCCTTCCCTCCCTGCCATGGGGACGCCTCCCCCTTCCCTCCTCATTCCCAACATCCCACCCCACACCCCCCCCCCATGGCGCGACCCCATCACTGCAATTCCCCTTCCAGCCCCTCTTTATCCCCACGGGAAGGGGGCTCGACCCCTTACCCCCCCCCCCTTCCGCTGCTCCATCCCCTTGGGACCCCCATCGCCATGGGGATGGAGCCGGCGGCGCGCATCCCATGGGATGAGCGATGGGAATCCAGGGCTTGGGGGGTGGGGGGGTGGTGGCTCTGCCTTTGCTGCCCCCCATCCCTATGGGGCTGGGAACACTGCCCCCTCCGCGCCTTGATATCCGTGCTGGACCCACAGCGACAGGAGGATGTGGTGGTACCCAACTCCCATTGCACAACGGGATGCTTGAGGGGGGGGGAGCAGCATCGGGATGAGGGTTTGGGACCCCTCATCCCTTCCAGAGCAGAATTCCCCATGGATTCAATGGGACGTTCCCCATCCCTGGGCCAGGTTGGCCATAGGGCCTTGGAGCGAGGCGTTGGGCTGGGATGAGCTTCGAGCTTCCCTTTATCCCAGCCCATTCCATGATGGATCGGGATCGGTCCTGGCCATTCCCAGCACCCCACGGTGCCCCTCTTTCCCCTGCCCCACAGAAGAAGATCCTCATCATGCTCTGCTGCATCATCCTCGCCGTTATCCTGGCCTCCAGCATCGGCAGCATCTTCGCCTGAGCCCATCCCGCTGCCCTCAGGTGATGGAGCCCACACCGGGATCACCAGGGAATGGGATTGGACCCCATGGAGGGGGGGGAACGGGACCTGGCCTCACTGGAGGGGGTGGGATTCACCCCAAAGCACCAGCACGGACTTGGGGGGCAGCCCCACATTAAGGAGGGATGGGGCCGGGGTTCCGCTGGTCCTCATCCTCCTCCCCGTTCCAGGTGGCCTTCCCCTGCTCCAGGATGATCCCATTGGAGCGCACCGGGACCTTGCTGTGTGTGTCCCCAACCCCGAGCATCCCGGAGGAACGGAGACCCCTGCATCCCGGCTCCCTCCCATCCCCATGGGAAGGCTCCGAGGTTCCCCCCCCCCTCTCTATTTCCTTTGCTCCCCATCCCACCCGTGCTCGGAGCAGCTTCCCCATATCCATGGGGATTCTCCCATCCCCTGGCGTGCGCGGCTCCAGCCTGCTCCCCAATAAAGCCATCACACCGGGCTCAAGAGCCATAAAGGGCCGCCCCATCCGAGGCCCCACGGCGCTCCCCATTGCCCACGGAGCAGCGCATCCCTCGGGAAGCTTTTAATCAGGGTCCTGGGGAGCGGGATGGGGACACCCCCATATCCCAATGGGAACCATCCCCTTGTCCTGTCCTTGCATTCCCTATGGCCATCACTGGGATCCTGGTGAGCGGGATGGGGACACACACACCCCAGAGCCAATGGGAGCCGTCCCCTTGTCCTGTCCTTGCATTCCCTATGGCCATCACTGGGATCCTGGTGAGCAGGATGTGACCCTCCCCTCCATATCCCAATGGGAACACATCCCCTTGTCCTATCCCTGCCTTCCCTATGGCCATCACTGGGATCCTGGTGAGCAGGATGTGACCCCCCCCTCAATACCCCAATGGGAACCCACCCCCTTGTCCTATCCCTGCATTCCCTATGCCCATCACTGGGATAATGGTGAATGGGAAAACACCCCCCTTTTCCATATCCCAATGGGAACCCATCCCCTTGTCCTGTCCCTCCATTCCCTATGCCCATCACTGGGATCCTGGTGAGCAGGATATGACCCACCCTCCATATCCCAATGGGAACCCATCCCCTTGTCCTCCCCCTGCCTTCCCTATGCCCATCACTGGGATAATGGTGAATGGGAAAACACCCCCCTTTTCCATATCCCAATGGGAACCCATCCCCTTGTCCTGTCCCTGCATTCCCTATGGCCATCACTGGGATCCTGGTGAATGGGAAAACACCCCTTTTCCATATCCCAATGGGAACCCATCCCCTTGTCCTCCCCTTGCCTTCCCTATGCCCATCACTGTGATCCTGGTGAGCAGGATATGACCCCCCCTCCATATCCCAATGGGAACCCATCCCCTTGTCCTATCCCTCCATTCCCTATGGCCATCACTGGGATAACGGTGAATGGGAAAACACCCCTCTTTTCCATACCCATCCCCTTGTCCTGTCCCTGCCTTCCCTATGCCCATCACTGGGATCCTGCTGAGCAGGATATGACCCCCCCCCCTCAATACCCCAATGGGAACCCATCCCCTTATCCTATCCCTGCCTTCCCTATGGCCATCACCAGGATAACAGTGAGCAGGATGGGGACACCCCCCATATCCCAATGGGAACCCATCCCCTTATCCTATCCCTGCCTTCCCTATGCCCATCACCAGGATAACAGTGAGCAGGATGGGGACACCCCCCCATATCCCAATGGGAACCCATCCCCTTGTCCTGTCCCTGCCTTCCCTATGGCCATCACTGTGATCCTGGTGAGCAGGATGGGGACACCCCCCATATCCCAACGGGAACCCATCCCCTTGTCCTATCCCTCCATTCCCTATGGCCATCACTGGGATAACGGTGAATGGGAAAACACCCCCCTTTTCCATACCCCACCAGGAACCCATCCCCTTATCCTATCCCTGCCTTCCCTATGCCCATCACCAGGATAACAGTGAGCAGGATGGGGACACCCCCATATCCCAATGGGAACCCATCCCCTTGTCCTCCCCTTGCCTTCCCTATGGCCATCACCAGGATAACAGTGAGCAGGATGGGGACACCCCCATATCCCAATGGGAACCCATCCCCTTGTCCTCCCTCATCCCTCACACGCGATGCTTGAGGAAGAACTTGCCCCAGTAGCGGCCTCGCAGGCGCAGGTCGCGGGGGCTCAGGTACCTCCTGGCTCCCATCATGTTGGCGCTCGCCACGCGCTCGAAGCTCCAAGGGTTCTGATTCCGGGCCTCCCTCTCCTCCTCGTCCCGGCGCAGGCGGTGCAGGCCGGCCCTGCTGATGGGCACGGCGGGGAAGGGCAGCTTGCGGGCCGCCTGCCGCAGGAAGGCTTCCACGTGTTGGAACTCGCAGCGCCCGCCCAGCTCCAGGAGCAAGCGCCCGCTCTTGACGGGCGTCACGTAGCGCTCGATGGGGCCTTTACCCCCTCCCATGCGGTGTCCCAAGCTCTTCCTGCTGAGAGCTTTGGAAGGGGGAGGAAGGCGCCAGATGGCGAACATGGATTTGGGGTCCATGGAACGTCCGATGGTCAAGCGCAGCATCTCCAGGTGGCCCCAGTGCAGGTAACCTCCGCCCAGAGCCTGGGGGGAAAAGGAGGAGGTGATGGGGAAGCAGCACCACATACACACACATACACACACATACACACACATACATACACACATACATACATACACACACATACATACATACACACACACACACATACATACACACATACATACACATACACACACACACAACACAGTGGGAGGGGGGCCCTGGCCGGGAGCGTGCTGCAGGGATGCTGGTGATGGATATAGGGAAGGCAGGGGGAGGACAAGGGGATGGGTTCTCGTTGGGATATGGGGTGTGGGGGTCACCATCCTGCTCACCAGGATCACAGTGATGGGCATAGGGAAGGCAGGGGGAGGACAAGGGGGTGGGTTCCCGTTGGGGTATGGAGGGGGGGGTCACATCCCGTTCATCATTATCCCAGTGATGTCCATAGGGAATGGAGGGACAGGACAAGGGGGTGGGTTCCCATTGGGATATGGAGGGTGGGTCACATCCCATTCACCAGGATCCCAGTGATGGCCATAGGGAAGGCAGGGACAGGACAAGGGGATGGTTCCCATTGGGCTATGGGGTGTGTGTCCCCATCCCGCTCCCCAGGATCCCAGTGATGTCCATAGGGAATGCAGGGGCAGGACAAGGGGACGGCTCCCATTGGCTCTGGGGTGTGTGTGTCCCCATCCCGCTCTCCAGGATCCCAGTGATGTCCATAGGGAATGCAGGGACAGGACAAGGGGATGGTTCCCATTGGGCTTTGGGTTGGGGGGGGTCACGTCCCATTCATCATAATCCCAGTGATGGGCATAGGGAAGGCAGGGGTAGGACAAGGGGATGGGTTCCCATTGGGATACGGAAGGGGGGGGTCACATCCTGCTCCCCAGGATCCCAGTGATGTCCATAGGGAATTCAGGGACAGGACAAGGGGACGTTTCCCATTGGCTCTGGGGTGTGTGTCCCCATCCCGCTCTCCAGGATCCCAGTGATGTCCATAGGGAATGCAGGGACAGGACAAGGGGACGGCTCCCATTGGCTATGGGGTGTGTGTGTCCCCATCCCATTCACCAGGATCCCAGTGATGTCCATAGGGAATGCAGGGACAGGACAAGGGGACGTTTCCCATTGGCTCTGGGGTGTGTGTGTCCCCATCCCATTCACCAGGATCCCAGTGATGTCCATAGGGAATGCAGGGGCAGGACAAGGGGACGTTTCCCATTGGCTATGGGGTGTGTGTGTCCCCATCCCATTCACCAGGATCCCAGTGATGTCCATAGGGAATGCAGGGGCAGGACAAGGGGACGGCTCCCATTGGCTCTGGGGTGTGTGTGTCCCCATCCCGCTCACCAGGATCCCGAACTGCCCCTCGATGAAGTCAGTGGCCACGCGGGAAGGGCCGCGGATGTCCCGGAGCCGCCGCGGCTCCCTCCGGACCTTGGGCACCGCCGGCGCCTTCTCCATGAACTTCAGCTTCGGCTTCTCGGGGATCACGATACCTGGGGGGGGGGGGGGGGTGAGGGCAACCAGCACCCCACTGACCCCATGGGAGCCCCGGGGGGGCCCCAACCCATAGAGCCCCATTATACCCCCATAGCGGGGTTTGTCC
>NW_026912910.1:0-17203 GCF_034315485.1 Pezoporus occidentalis | reverse complement strand
ATTATCGTGAGCTGGAGTGTATTAAATATGGCTGGACTGGGTTAAACTGGGCTGGGCTGTAAGAAAGTGGGCTGGACTGAGTTAAACTGGTCTGGACTGGGTTAAACTGGGCTGGGCTGTATCAAACTGGGCTGGACTGGGTTAAACTGGGGTGGGCTGTATCAAACTGGTCTGGCCAGGGTTAAACTGGGCTGGAGTGGATTATACTGAGCTGGAGTGTATTAAATATGGTTGGACTGGGTTAAACTGGGCTGGACTGGGTTAAACTGGGCTGGGCTGTATCAAACTGGGCTGGACTGGGTTAAACTGGGGTGGGCTGTATCAAACTGGTCTGGACAGGGTTAAACTGGGCTGGAGTGGATTATACTGAGCTGGAGTGTATTAAATATGGTTGGACTGGGTTAAACTGAGCTGGACTGGGTTAAACTGGGCTGGGCTGGATCAAACTGGTCTGGACAGGGTTGAACTGTGCTAGAGTGAACTGAAGTGGGCTGGGCTGGATGAAACTGAGCTGGACTGGGTTAAAGTGGGCTGGGCTGGGTTAAACTGGGTTGGACTGGGTTAAACTTGGCTGGGCTGGATTATACTGAGCTGGAGTGTATGAAATATGGCTGGACTGGGTTAAACTGGTCTGGGCTGTATCAAACTGTGCTGGCCTGGGTTAAACTGGGCTGGACTGGGTTAAACTGGTGTGGGCTGTATCAAACTGGTCTGGACAGGGTTAAACTGGGCTGGAGTGGATTATACTGAGCTGGAGTGTATTAAATATGGTTGGACTGTGTTAAACTGGGCTGGACTGGGTTAAACTGGGCTGGGCTGGTTCAAACTGGGGTTTGCAGGGTTGAACTGTGCTAGAGTGAACTGAAGTGGGCTGGGCTGGATTAAAGTGAGCTGGACTGGGTTCAAGTGGACCGGGCTGTATGAAACTGAGCTGGACTGTGTTTAAACTTAGCTGTAGTGGGTTAAAGTGGGCTGGACTGGGTAAACTGTGCTAGAGTGAACTGAAGTGGGCTGGGCTGGATGAAACTGAGCTGGACTGGGTTAAAGTGGGCTGGGCTGGGTTAAACTGGGTTGGAGTGGGTTAAACTTGGCTGGGCTGGATTATATTGAGCTGGAGTGTATGAAATATGGCTGGAGTGGGTTAAACTGGGCTGGGCTGTAAGAAAGTGGGCTGGACTGGGTTAAACTTGGCTGGACTGGGTTAAACTGGGCTGGGATTGATTGAAGTGATGTGGAGTGGATTAAACTGTGCAAGAGTGAAGTGAAGTGGGCTGGGCTGGATTAAAGTGAGCTGGACTGAGTTAAACTGGTCTGGACTGGGTTAAACTGGGGTGGACTGGAGTAGATTGAGCTGGTGTGTATTAAATATAGGTGGACTGGGTTAAACTGGGCTGGGCTGGGTTAAACTGGACTGGAGTGGATTATAGTGAGCTGGAGTGTATTAAATATGGCTGGACTGGGTTAAACTGGGCTGGGCTGTAAGAAAGTGGGCTGGACTGGGTTAAACTTGGCTGGACTGGGTTAAACTGGGCTGGGCTGTATCAAACTGGGCTGGACTGGGTTAAACTGGGGTGGGCTGTATCAAACTGGTCTGGCCAGTGTTAAACTGGGCTGGAGTGGATTATACTGAGCTGGAGTGTATTAAATATGGTTGGACTGGGTTAAACTGGGCTGGACTGGGATAAACTGGGCTGGACTGGGTTAAACTGGGCTGGGCTGGATCAAACTGGGCTGGACAGGGTTGAACTGTGCTAGAGTGAACTGAAGTGGGCTGGGCTGGATGAAACTGAGCTGGACTGGGTTAAAGTGGGCTGGGCTGGGTTAAACTGGGTTGGAATGGGTTAAACTTGGCTGGGCTGGATTATACTGAGTTGGAGTGTATGAAATATGGCTGGACTGGGTTAAACTGTGCTGGGCTGTATCAGAGTGGTCTGGGCTGGGTTAAACTGGGCTGGGCTGTATCAAACTGGGCTGGCCTGGGTTAAACTGGGCTGGACTGGGTTAAACTGGGGTGGGCTGTATCATACTGGACTGGACAGGGTTAAACTGGGCTGGAGTGGATTATACTGAGCTGGAGTGTATTAAATATGGTTGGACTGGGTTAAACTAGGCTGGACTGGATTAAACTGGGCTGGGCTGGATTAAACTGGGCTGGAGAGGGTTGAACTGTGCTAGAGTGAACTGAACTGGGCCGGGCTGGATTAAAGTGAGCTGGACTGGGTTCAAGTGGACCGGGCTGTGTGAAACTGAGCTGGACTGTGTTTAAACTTAGCTGTAGTGGGTTAAAGTGGGCTGGACTGGGTAAACTGTGCTAGAGTGAACTGAAGTGGGCTGGGCTGGATGAAACTGAGCTGGACTGGGTTAAAGTGGGCTGGGCTGGGTTAAACTGGGTTGGAGTGGGTTAAACTTGGCTGGGCTGGATTATATTGAGCTGGAGTGTATGAAATATGGCTGGAGTGGGTTAAACTGGGCTGGGCTGTAACAAACTGGGCTGGACTGGGTTAAACATGGCTGGACTGGGTTAAACTGGGCTGGGCTGTATCAAACTGGGCTGACTCGGGTAAAACTGGGCTGGGATGGATTGAACTGAGCTGGACTGAATTAAATTGGGCTGGACAGGGTTAAAGTGTGCTAGAGTGAACTGAAGTGGGCTGGGCAGGATGAAAGTGAGCTAGACTGGGATAAAGTGGGCTGGGCTGGATCAAACTGAGCTGGACTGTGTTAAAGTGGGCTGGACTGGCTTAAACTGTGCTTGAGAGAACTGAAGTGGGCTGGGGAGGATCAAAGTGAGCTGGGCTGTATCAAAGTGGGTTGGCTTGGGTTAAACTGCGCTGCACTGGGTTAAACTGGGCTGGGTTGGATTGAAGTGAGGTGGTCTGGGTTAAAGTGGGCTTGACTGGGTTAAACAGTGCTAGAGTGAACTGAAGTGGGCTGGGCAGGATGAAAGTGATCTGGACTGGGTTAAACTGGGCTGGGTTGTATCAAAGTGGGCTGGGCTGGGTTAAACTGGGCTGGACTGGGGTAAAACTGGGCTGTACTGGGTTAAAGTGGGCTGGAGTGGGTTAAACTGGGGTGGGCTTTATCAAATTGGGCTGGACTGGGTTAAACTGGGCTGGAGTGGATCATACTGAGCTGGAGTATATTAAATATGGCTGGAGTGGGTTAAACTGGGCTGGGCTGGATCAAACTGGGCTGGACTGGTTTAGACTTGGCTGGACTGGGTTGAACTGGGCTGGGATTGATTGAAGTGATCTGGAGTGGATTAAACTGTGCAAGAGTGAAGTGAACTGGGCTGGGCTGGATTAAAGTGAGCTGGACTGAGTTAAACTGGTCTGGACTGGGTTAAACTGGGGTGGACTGGAGTAGATTGAGCTGGTGTGTATTAAATATAGGTGGAGTGGGTTAAACTGGGCTGGGCTGGGTTAAACTGGGCTGGAGTGGATTATACTGAGCTGGAGTGTATTAAATATGGTTGGACTGGGTTAAACTGGGCTGGACAGGGATAAACTGGGCTGGACTGGGTTAAACTGGGCTGGGCTGGATCAAACTGGGCTGGACAGGGTTGAACTGTGCTAGAGTGTACTGAAGTGGGCTGAGCTGGATGAAACTGAGCTGGACTGTGTTAAAGTTGGCTGGACTGGCTTAAACAGTGCTTGAGTGAACTGAAGTGGGCTGGGTTGGATCAAAGTGAGCTGGACTGGGTTAAACTGTGCTTGAGTGAACTGAAGTGGGCTGGGGAGGATCAAAGTGAGCTGGGCTGTATCAAAGTGGGTTGGCCTGGGTTAAACTGGGCTGCACTGGGTTAAACTGGGCTGGAGTGTATTAAATGTGGCTGGAGTGGGTTAAACTGGGCTGGGCTGTAACAAACTGGGCTGGACTGGTTTAGACTTGGCTGGACTGGGTTAAACTGGGCTGGGATTGATAGAAGTGATGTGGAGTGGATTAAACTGTGCAAGAGTGAAGTGAACTGGACTGGGCTGGATTAAAGTGAGCTGGACTGAGTTAAACTGGTCTGGACTGGGTTAAACTGGGGTGGACTGGAGTAGATTGAGCTGGTGTGTATTAAATATAGGTGGACTGGGTTAAACTGGGCTGGGCTGGGTTAAACTGGACTGGAGTGGATTATAGTGAGCTGGAGTGTATTAAATATGGCTGGACTGGGTTAAACTGGGCTGGGCTGTATCAAACTGGGCTGGACTGGGTTAAACTGGGGTGGGCTGTATCAAACTGGTCTGGCCAGGGTTAAACTGGGCTGGAGTGGATTATACTGAGCTGGAGTGTATTAAATATGGTTGGACTGGGTTAAACTGGGCTGGACTGGGATAAACTGGGCTGGACTGGGTTAAACTGGGCTGGGCTGGATCAAACTGGGCTGGACAGGGTTGAACTGTGCTAGAGTGAACTGAAGTGGGCTGGGCTGGATGAAACTGAGCTGGACTGGGTTAAAGTGGGCTGGTCTGGTTTAAACTGGGCTGGACTGGGTTAAACTTGGCTGGGCTGGATTATACTGAGTTGGAGTGTATGAAATATGGCTGGAGTGTGTTAAACTGGGCTTGGCTGTATCAGAGTGGTCTGGGCTGGGTTAAACTGGGCTGGGCTGTATCAAACTGGGCTGGCCTGGGTTAAACTGGGCTGGACTGGGTTAAACTGGGGTGGGCTGTATCAAACTGGTCTGGACAGGGTTAAACTGGGCTGGAGTGGATTATACTGATCTGGAGTGTATTAAATATGGTTGGACTGGGTTAAACTGGGCTGGACTGGATTAAACTGGGCTGGGCTGGATCAAGCTGGGCTGGACAGGGTTGAACTGTGCTAGAGTGAACTGAACTGGGCTGGGCTGGATTAAAGTGAGCTGGACTGGGTTCAATTGGACCGGGCTGTATGAAACTGAGCTGGACTGTGTTTAAACTTAGCTGTAGTGGGTTAAAGTGGGCTGGACTGGGTAAACTGTGCTAGAGTGAACTGAAGTGGGCTGGGCTGGATGAAACTGAGCTGGACTGGGTTAAAGTGGGCTGGGCTGGGTTAAACTGGGTTGGAGTGGGTTAAACTTGGCTGGGCTGGATTATATTGAGCTGGAGTGTATGAAATATGGCTGGAGTGGGTTAAACTGGGCTGGGCTGTAACAAACTGGGCTGGACTGGGTTAAACATGGCTGGACTGGGTTAAACTGGGCTGGGCTGTATCAAACTGGGCTGACCCGGGTAAAACTGGGCTGGGATGGATTGAACTGAGCTGGACTGAATTAAATTGGGCTGGACAGGGTTAAAGTGTGCTAGAGTGAACTGAAGTGGGCTGGGCAGGATGAAAGTGAGCTAGACTGGGATAAAGTGGGCTGGGCTGGATCAAACTGAGCTGGACTGTGTTTAAACTGAGCTGGACTGTGTTAAAGTGGGCTGGACTGGCTTAAACTGTGCTTGAGTGAACTGAAGTGGGCTGGGGAGGATCAAAGTGAGCTGGACTGGGTTAAACTGTGCTGGAGTAAACTGAAGTGGGCTGGGGAGGATCAAAGTGAGCTGGGCTGTATCAAAGTGCGTTGGCCTGGGTTAAACTGGGCTGCACTGGGTTAAACTGGGCTGGAGTGTATTAAATGTGGCTGGAGTGGGTTAAAGTGGGCTGGACTGGGTTAAACTGGGCTGGGTTGGATTGAAGTGAGGTGGTCTGGGTTAAAGTGGGCTTGACTGGGTTAAACAGTGCTAGAGTGAACTGAAGTGGGCTGGGCAGGATGAAAGTGAGCTGGACTGGGTTAAACTGGGCTGGGTTGTATCAAAGTGGGCTGGGCTGGGTTAAACTGGGCTGGACTGGGGTAAAACTGGGCTGTACTGGGTTAAAGTGGGCTGGAGTGGGTTAAACTGGGGTGGGCTTTATCAGATTGGGCTGGACTGGGTTAAACTGGTCTGGAGTGGATTATACTGAGCTGGAGTATATTAAATATGGCTGGAGTGGGTTAAACTGGGCTGGGCTGGATCAAACTGGGCTGGACTGGTTTAGACTTGGCTGGACTGGGTTGAACTGGGCTGGGATTGATTGAAGTGATCTGGAGTGGATTAAACTGTGCAAGAGTGAAGTGAACTGGGCTGGGCTGGATTGAAGTGAGCTGGACTGAGTTAAACGGGTCTGGACTGGGTTAAACTGGGGTGGACTGGAGTAGATTGAGCTGGTGTGTATTAAATATAGGTGGACTGGGTTAAACTGGGCTGGGCTGGGTTAAACTGGACTGGAGTGGATTATAGTGAGCTGGAGTGTATTAAATATGGCTGGACTGGGTTAAACTGGGCTGGGCTGTAAGAAAGTGGGCTGGACTGGGTTAAACTTGGCTGGACTGGGTTAAACTGTGCTGGGCTGTATCAAACTGGGTTGGACTGGGTTCAACTGGGGTGGGCTGTATCAAACTGGTCTGGCCAGGGTTAAACTGGGCTGGAGTGGATTATACTGAGCTGGAGTGTATTAAATATGGTTGGACTGGGTTAAACTGGGCTGGACTTGGTTAAACTGGGCTGGCCTGGGTTAAACTGGGCTGGACTGGGTTAAACTGGGGTGGGCTGTATCAAACTGGTCTGGACAGGGTTAAACTGGGCTGGAGTGGATTATACTGAGCTGGAGTGTATTAAATATGGTTGGACTGGGTTAAACTGAGCTGGACTGGATTAAACTGGGCTGGGCTGGATCAAACTGGGCTGGACAGGGTTGAACTGTGCTAGAGTGAACTGAAGTGGGCTGGGCTGGATGAAACTGAGCTGGACTGGGTTAAAGTGGGCTGGGCTGGGTTAAACTGGGTTGGACTGGGTTAAACTTGGCTGGGCTGGATTATACTGAGCTGGAGTGTATGAAATATGGCTGGACTGGGTTAAACTGGGCTGGGCTGTAAGAAAGTGGGCTGGACTGGGTTAAACTTGGCTGGACTGGGTTAAACTGTGCTGGGCTGTATCAAACTGGCCTGGACAGGGTTAAACTGGGCTGGAGTGGATTATACTGATCTGGAGTGTATTAAATATGGTTGGACTGGGTTAAACTGGGCTGGACTGGGTTAAACTGGGCTGGGCTGGTTCAAACTGGGGTTTGCAGGGTTGAACTGTGCTAGAGTGAACTGAAGTGGGCTGGGCTGGATTAAAGTGAGCTGGACTGGGTTCAATTGGACCGGGCTGTATGAAACTGAGCTGGACTGTGTTTAAACTTAGCTGTAGTGGGTTAAAGTGGGCTGGACTGGGTAAACTGTGCTAGAGTGAACTGAAGTGGGCTGGGCTGGATGAAACTGAGCTGGACTGGCTTAAAGTGGGCTAGGCAGGGTTAAACTGGGTTGGAGTGGGTTAAACTTGGCTGGGCTGGATTATATTGAGCTGGAGTGTATGAAATATGGCTGGAGTGGGTTAAACTGGGCTGGGCTGTAACAAACTGGGCTGGACTGGTTTAGACTTGGCTTGACTGGGTTAAACTGGGCTGGGATTGATTGAAGTGATGTGGAGTGGATTAAACTGTGCAAGAGTGAAGTGAACTGGGCTGGGCTGGATTAAAGTGAGCTGGACTGAGTTAAACTGGTCTGGACTGGGTTAAACTGAGGTGGACTGGAGTAGATTGAGCTGGTGTGTATTAAATATAGGTGGACTGGGTTAAACTGGGCTGGGCTGGGTTAAACTGGACTGGAGTGGATTATAGTGAGCTGGAGTGTATTAAATATGGCTGGACTGGGTTAAACTGGGCTGGGCTGTAAGAAAGTGGGCTGGACTGGGTTAAACTTGGCTGGACTGGGTTAAACTGGGCTGGGCTGTATCAAACTGGGCTGGACTGGGTTAAACTGGGGTGGGCTGTATCAAACTGGTCTGGCCAGTGTTAAACTGGGCTGGAGTGGATTATACTGAGCTGGAGTGTATTAAATATGGTTGGACTGGGTTAAACTGGGCTGGACTGGGATAAACTGGGCTGGACTGGGTTAAACTGGGCTGGGCTGGATCAAACTGGGCTGGACAGGGTTGAACTGTGCTAGAGTGAACTGAAGTGGGCTGGGCTGGATGAAACTGAGCTGGACTGGGTTAAAGTGGGCTGGGCTGGGTTAAACTGGGCTGGACTGGGTTAAACTTGGCTGGGCTGGATTATACTGAGTTGGAGTGTATGAAATATGGCTGGTCTGGGTTAAACTGGGCTGGGCTGTATCAGAGTGGTCTGGGCTGGGTTAAACTGGGCTGGGCTGTATCAAACTGGGCTGGCCTGGGTTAAACTGGGCTGGACTGGGTTAAACTGGGCTGGACTGGATTAAACTGGGCTGGGCTGGATCAAACTGGGCTGGACAGGGTTGAACTGTGCTAGAGTGAACTGAAGTGGGCTGGGCTGGATTAAAGTGAGCTGGAGTGGGTTCAATTGGACCGGGCTGTATGAAACTGAGCTGGACTGTGTTTAAACTTAGCTGTAGTGGGTTAAAGTGGGCTGGACTGGGTAAACTGTGCTAGAGTGAACTGAAGTGGGCTGGGCTGGATGAAACTGAGCTGGACTGGGTTAAAGTGGGCTGGGCTGGGTTAAACTGGGTTGGAGTGGGTTAAACTTGGCTGGGCTGGATTATATTGAGCTGGAGTGTATGAAATATGGCTGGAGTGGGTTAAACTGGGCTGGGCTGTAACAAACTGGGCTGGACTGGGTTAAACATGGCTGGACTGGGTTAAACTGGGCTGGGCTGTATCAAACTGGGCTGACCCGGGTAAAACTGGGCTGGGATGGATTGAACTGAGCTGGACTGAATTAAATTGGGCTGGACAGGGTTAAAGTGTGCTAGAGTGAACTGAAGTGGGCTGGGCAGGATGAAAGTGAGCTAGACTGGGATAAAGTGGGCTGGGCTGCATCAAACTGAGGTGGACTGTGTTTAAACTGAGCTGGACTGTGTTAAAGTGGGCTGGACTGGCTTAAACTGTGCTTGAGTGAACTGAAGTGGGCTGGGGAGGATCAAAGTGAGCTGGGCTGTATCAAAGTGGGTTGGCTTGGGTTAAACTGGGCTGGACTGGGTTAAACTGGGCTGGGTTGGATTGAAGTGGGCTGGGCAGGATGAAAGTGAGCTGGACTGGGTTAAACTGGGCTGGGTTGTATCAAAGTGGGCTGGGCTGGGTTAAACTGGGCTGGACTGGGGTAAAACTGGGCTGTACTGGGTTAGAGTGGGCTGGAGTGGGTTAAACTGGGGTGGGCTTTATCAAATTGGGCTGGACTGGGTTAAAGTGGGCTGGAGTGGGTTAAACTGGGGTGGGCTTTATCAAATTGGGCTGGACTGGGTTAAACTGGGCTGGAGTGGATTATACTGAGCTGGAGTATATTAAATATGGCTGGAGTGGGTTAAACTGGGCTGGGCTGGATCAAACTGGGCTGGACTGGTTTAGACTTGGCTGGACTGGGTTAAACTGGGCTGGGATTGATTGAAGTGATCTGGAGTGGATTAAACTGTGCAAGAGTGAAGTGAACTGGGCTGGGCTGGATTAAAGTGAGCTGGACTGAGTTAAACTGGTCTGGACTGGGTTAAACTGGGGTGGACTGGAGTAGATTGAGCTGGTGTGTATTAAATATAGGTGGACTGGGTTAAACTGGGCTGGGCTGGGTTAAACTGGACTGGAGTGGATTATAGTGAGCTGGAGTGTATTAAATATGGGTGGACTGGGTTAAACTGGGCTGGGCTGTAAGAAAGTGGGCTGGACTGGGTTAAACTTGGCTGGACTGGGTTAAACTGTGCTGGGCTGTATCAAACTGGGCTGGACTGGGTTAAACTGGGGTGGGCTGTATCAAACTGGTCTGGCCAGGGTTAAACTGGGCTGGAGTGGATTATACTGAGCTGGAGTGTATTAAATATGGTTGGACTGGGTTAAACTGGGCTGGACTTGGTTAAACTGGGCTGGCCTGGGTTAAACTGGGCTGGACTGGGTTAAACTGGGGTGGGCTGTATCAAACTGGTCTGGACAGGGTTAAACTGGGCTGGAGTGGATTATACTGAGCTGGAGTGTGTTAAATATGGTTGGACTGGGTTAAACTGAGCTGGACTGGGTTAAACTGGGCTGGGCTGGATCAAACTGGGCTGGACAGGGTTGAACTGTGCTAGAGTGAACTGAAGTGGGCTGGGCTGGATGAAACTGAGCTGGACTGGGTTAAAGTGGGCTGGGCTGGGTTAAACTGGGTTGGACTGGGTTAAACTTGGCTGGGCTGGATTATACTGAGCTGGAGTGTATGAAATATGGCTGGACTGGGTTAAACTGGGCTGGGCTGTAAGAAAGTGGGCTGGACTGGGTTAAACTGGGCTGGGCTGTATCAAACTGGGCTGGACAGGGTTAAACTGGGGTGGGCTGTATCAAACTGGTCTGGCCAGTGTTAAACTGGGCTGGAGTGGATTATACTGAGCTGGAGTGTATTAAATATGTTTGGACTGGGTTAAACTGGGCTGGACTGGGTTAAAATGGGCTGGGCTGGTTCAAACTGGGGTTTGCAGGGTTGAACTGTGCTAGAGTGAGCTGAACTGGGCTGGGCTGGATTAAAGTGAGCTGGACTGGGTTCAAGTGGACCGGGCTGTATGAAACTGAGCTGGACTGTGTTTAAACTTAGCTGTAGTGGGTTAAGGTGGGCTGGACTGGGTAAACTGTGCTAGAGTGAACTGAAGTTGGTTGGGCTGGATGAAACTGAGCTGGACTGGGTTAAAGTGGGCTGGGCTGGGTTAAACTGGGTTGGAGTGGGTTAAACTTGGCTGGGCTGGATTATATTGAGCTGGAGTGTATGAAATATAGCTGGACTGGGTTAAACTGGGCTGGGCTGTAACAAACTGGGCTGGACTGGTTTAGACTTGGCTGGACTGGGTTAAACTGGGCTGGGATTGATTGAAGTGATCTGGAGTGGATTAAACTGTGCAAGAGTGAAGTGAACTGGGCTGGGCTGGATTAAAGTGAGCTGGACTGTGTTAAACTGGTCTGGACTGGGTTAAACTGGGGTGGACTGGAGTAGATTGAGCTGGTGTGTATTAAATATAGGTGGACTGGGTTAAACTGGGCTGGGCTGGGTTAAACTGGACTGGAGTGGATTATAGTGAGCTGGAGTGTATTAAATATGGCTGGACTGGGTTAAACTGGGCTGGGCTGTAAGAAAGTGGGCTGGACTGGGTTAAACTTGGCTGGACTGGGTTAAACTGGGCTGGGCTGTATCAAACTGGGCTGGACTGGGTTAAACTGGGGTGGGCTGTATCAAACTGGTCTGGCCAGTGTTAAACTGGGCTGGAGTGGATTATACTGAGCTGGAGTGTATTAAATATGGTTGGACTGGGTTAAACTGGGCTGGACTGGGTTAAACTGGGCTGGACTGGGTTAAACTGGGCTGGGCTGGATCAAACTGGGCTGGACAGGGTTGAACTGTGCTAGAGTGAACTGAAGTGGGCTGGGCTGGATGAAACTGAGCTGGACTGGGTTAAAGTGGGCTGGGCTGGGTTAAACTGGGCTGGACTGGGTTAAACTTGGCTGGGCTGGATTATACTGAGCTGGAGTGTATGAAATATGGCTGGACTGGGTTAAACTGGTCTGGGCTGTATCGAACTGGGCTGGGCTGTATCAAACTGTGCTGGCCTGGGTTAAATTGGGCTGGACTGGGTTAAACTGGGGTGGGCTGTATCAAACTGGTCTGGACAGGGTTAAACTGGGCTGGAGTGGATTATACTGAGCTGGAGTGTATTAGATATGGTTGGACTGGGTTAAACTGGGCTGGACTGGGATAAACTGGGCTGGACTGGGTTAAACTGGGCTGGACTGGGTTAAACTGGGGTGGGCTGTATCAAACTGGACTGGCCAGGGTTAAACTGGGCTGGAGTGGATTATACTGATCTGGAGTGTATTAAATATGGTTGGACTGGGTTAAACTGGGCTGGACTGGGTTAAACTGGGCTGGCCTGTTTTAAACTGGGCTGGACTGGGTTAAACTGGGGTGGGCTGTATCAAACTGGTCTGGACAGGGTTAAACTGGGCTGGAGTGGATTATACTGAGCTGGAGTGTATTAAATATGGTTGGACTGGGTTAAACTGGGCTGGACTGGGTTAAAATGGACTGGAGTGGATTATAGTGAGCTGGAGTGTATTAGATATGGTTGGACTGGGTTAAACTGGGCTGGACTGGGATAAACTGGGCTGGACTGGGTTGAACTGTGCTAGAGTGAACTGAAGTGGGCTGGGCTGGGTGAAACTGAGCTGGACTGGGTTCAAGTGGGCTGGGCTGGGTTAAACTGGGTTGGACTGGGTTAAACTTGTCTGGGCTGGATTATACTGAGCTGGAGTGTATGAAATATGGCTGGACTGGGTTAAACTGGGCTGGGCTGTAACAAACTGGGCTGGACTGGGTTAAACATGGCTGGACTGGGTTAAACTGGGCTGGGCTGTATCAAACTGGGCTGACCCGGGTTAAACTGGGCTGGGATGGATTGAACTGAGCTGGACTGAATTAAATTGGGCTGGACAGGGTTAAAGTGTGCTAGAGTGAACTGAAGTGGGCTGGGCAGGATGAAAGTGAGCTAGACTGGGATAAAGTGGGCTGGGCTGGATCAAACTGAGCTGGACTGTGTTTAAACTGAGCTGGACTGTGTTAAAGTGGGCTGGACTGGCTTAAACTGTGCTTGAGTGAACTGAAGTGGGCTGGGGAGGATCAAAGTGAGCTGGGCTGTATCAAAGTGGGTTGGCTTGGGTTAAACTGGGCTGCACTGTGTTAAACTGGGCTGGGTTGGATTGAAGTGAGGTGGTCTGGGTTAAAGTGGTCTTGACTGGGTTAAACAGTGCTAGAGTGAACTGAAGTGGGCTGGGCAGGATGAAAGTGAGCTGGACTGGGTTAAACTGGGCTGGGTTGTATCAAAGTGGGCTGGGCTGGGTTAAACTGGGCTGTACTGGGGTAAAACTGGGCTGTACTGGGTTAAAGTGGGCTGGAGTGGGTTAAACTGGGGTGGGCTTTATCAAATTGGGCTGGACTGGGTTAAACTGGTCTGGAGTGGATTATACTGAGCTGGAGTATATTAAATATGGCTGGAGTGGGTTAAACTGGGCTGGGCTGGATCAAACTGGGCTGGACTGGTTTAGACTTGGCTGGACTGGGTTGAACTGGGCTGGGATTGATTGAAGTGATCTGGAGTGGATTAAACTGTGCAAGAGTGAAGTGAACTGGGCTGGGCTGGATTAAAGTGAGCTGGACTGAGTTAAACTGGTCTGGACTGGGTTAAACTGGGGTGGACTGGAGTAGATTGAGCTGGTGTGTATTAAATATAGGTGGACTGGGTTAAACTGGGCTGGGCTGGGTTAAACTGGACTGGAGTGGATTATAGTGAGCTGGAGTGTATTAAATATGGCTGGACTGGGTTAAACTGGGCTGGGCTGTAAGAAAGTGGGCTGGACTGGGTTAAACTGGGCTGGGCTGTATCAAACTGGGCTGGACTGGGTTAAACTGGGGTGGGCTGTATCAAACTGGTCTGGCCAGTGTTAAACTGGGCTGGAGTGGATTATACTGAGCTGGAGTGTATTAAATATGGTTGGACTGGGTTAAACTGGGCTGGACTGGGATAAACTGGGCTGGACTGGGTTAAACTGGGCTGGGCTGGATCAAACTGGGCTGGACAGGGTTGAACTGTGCTAGAGTGAAGTGAACTGGGCTGGGCTGGATGAAACTGAGCTGGACTGGGTTAAAGTGGGCTGGGCTGGGTTAAACTGGGCTGGACTGGGTTAAACATCGCTGGACTGGGTTAAACTGGGCTGGGCTGTATCAAACTGGGCTGTGATGGATTGAACTGATCTGGACTGAATTAAATTGGGCTGGACAGGGTTAAAGTGTGCTAGAGTGAACTGAAGTGGGCTGGGCAGGATGAAAGTGAGCTAGACTGGGATAAAGTGGGCTGGGCTGGATCAAACTGAGCTGGACTGTGTTTAAACTGAGCTGGACTGTGTTAAAGTGGGCTGGACTGGCTTAAACTGTGCTAGAGTGAACTGAAGTGGGCTGGGGAGGATCAAAGTGAGCTGGGCTGTATCAAAGTGGGTTGGCTTGGGTTAAACTGGGCTGGACTGGGTTAAACTGGGCTGGGTTGGATTGAAGTGAGGTGGTCTGGGTTAAAGTGGTCTTGACTGGGTTAAACAGTGCTAGAGTGAACTGAAGTGGGCTGGGCAGGATGAAAGTGAGCTGGACTGGGTTAAACTGGGCTGGGTTGTATCAAAGTGGGCTAGGCTGGGTTAAACTGGGCTGGACTGGGGTAAAACTGGGCTGTACTGGGTTAAAGTGGGCTGGAGTGGGTTAAACTGGGGTGGGCTTTATCAAATTGGGCTGGACTGGGTTAAACTGGGCTGGAGTGGATTATACTGAGCTGGAGTATATTAAATATGGCTGGAGTGGGTTAAACTGGGCTGGGCTGGATCAAACTGGGCTGGACTGGTTTAGACTTGGCTGGACTGGGTTGAACTGCGCTGGGATTGATTGAAGTGATCTGGAGTGGATTAAACTGTGCAAGAGTGAAGTGAAGTGGGCTGGGCTGGATTAAAGTGAGCTGGACTGAGTTAAACTGGTCTGGACTGGGTTAAACTGGGGTGGACTGGAGTAGATTGAGCTGGTGTGTATTAAGTATAGGTGGACTGGGTTAAACTGGGCTGGGCTGGGTTAAACTGGACTGGAGTGGATTATAGTGAGCTGGAGTGTATTAAATATGGCTGGACTGGGTTAAACTAGGCTGGGCTGTAAGAAAGTGGGCTGGACTGGGTTAAACTGGGCTGGGAAACTGGATGGGCTGTATCAAACTGGGTTAAATTGACTGGGTTAAACTGTGCTAGGTGAACTGAAGTGGGCTGGGTATCAAACTGGTCTGGCTGGTGTTAAACTGGGCTGGAGTGGATTATACTGAGCTGGAGTGTATTAAATATGGTTGGACTGGGTTAAACTGGGCTGGACTGGGTTAAACTGGGCTGGGCTGTATCAAAGTGGGCTGGACGGGGTTAAACTGGGCTGGGTGGATTGAACTGATCTGGAGTATATTAAACTGGGCTGGACAGGGTTAAACTGTGCGAGAGTCAACGGAAGTGGGCTGGGCTGGATGAAACTGGGCTGGGCTGGGTTAAAAGTGGGCTGGGCTGGGCTGGGCTGGACTAAACTGGGTTGAATTGGGCTGGACTGGGTTAAACTGGGCTGGAGTGGATTATACTGAGCTGGAGTATATTAAATATGGCTGGAGTGGGTTAAACTGGGCTGGGATTGATTGAAGTGATCTGGAGTGGATTAAACTGTGCAAGAGTGAAGTGAACTGGGCTGGGCTGGATTAAAGTGAGCTGGACTGAGTTAAACTGGTCTGGACTGGGTTAAACTGGGCTGGAGTGGAGTAGATTGAGCTGGTGTGTATTAAATATAGGTGGACTGGGTTAAACTGGGCTGGGTGGGTTAAACTGGACTGGAGTGGATTATAGTGAGCTGGGCTGGACTGGGTTAAACTGGGCTGGGCTGTAAGAAAGTGGGCTGGAGTGGCTGGACTGGGTTAAACTGGGCTGGGCTGTATCAAACTGGGTTGGACTGGGTTAAACTGGGGTGGGCTGTATCAAACTGGTCTGGCCAGTGTTAAACTGGGCTGGAGTGGATTATACTGAGCTGGAGTGTATTAAATATGGTTGGACTGGGTTAAACTGGGCTGGGCTGGGATAAACTGGGCTGGACTGGGTTAAACTGGGCTGGGCTGGATCAAACTGGGCTGGACAGGGTTGAACTGTGCTAGAGTGAACTGAAGTGGGCTGGGCTGGATGAAACTGAGCTGGACTGGGTTAAAGTGGGCTGGGCTGGGTTAAACTGGGCTGGACTGGGTTAAACTTGGCTGGGCTGGATTATACTGAGTTGGAGTGTATGAAATATGGCTGGACTGGTTGAAACTGGGCTGGGCTGTATCAGAGTGGTCTGGGCTGGGTTAAACTGGGCTGGGCTGTATCAAACTGGGCTGGCCTGGGTTAAACTGGGCTGGACTGGGTTAAACTGGGGTGGGCTGTATCAAACTGGTCTGGACAGGGTTAAACTGGGCTGGAGTGGATTATACTGAGCTGGAGTGTATTAAATATGGTTGGACTGGGTTAAACTGGGCTGGACTGGATTAAACTGGGCTGGGCTGGATCAAACTGGGCTGGACAGGGTTGAACTGTGCTAGAGTGAACTGAAGTGGGCTGGGCTGGATTAAAGTGAGCTGGACTGGGTTCAATTGGACCGGGCTGTATGAAACTGAGCTGGACTGTGTTTAAACTTAGCTGTAGTGGGTTAAAGTGGGCTGGACTGGGTAAACTGTGCTAGAGTGAACTGAAGTGGGCTGGGCTGCATGAAACTGAGCTGGACTGGGTTAAAGTGGGCTGGGCTGGGTTAAACTGGGTTGGAGTGGGTTAAACTTGGCTGGGCTGGATTATATTGAGCTGGAGTGTATGAAATATGGCTGGAGTGGGTTAAACTGGGCTGGGCTGTAACAAACTGGGCTGGACTGGGTTAAACATGGCTAGACTGGGTTAAACTGGGCTGGGATTGATTGAAGTGATCTGGAGTGGATTAAACTGTGCAAGAGTGAAGTGAACTGGGCTGGGCTGGATTAAAGTGAGCTGGACTGAGTTAAACTGGTCTGGACTGGGTTAAACTGGGGTGGACTGGAGTAGATTGAGCTGGTGTGTATTAAATATAGGTGGACTGGGTTAAACTGGGCTGGGCTGGGTTAAACTGGACTGGAGTGGATTATAGTGAGCTGGAGTGTATTAAATATGGCTGGACTGGGTTAAACTGGGCTGGGCTGTAAGAAAGTGGGCTGGACTGGGTTAAACTTGGCTGGACTGGGTTAAACTGGGCTGGGCTGTATCAAACTGGGCTGGACTGGGTTAAACTGGGGTGGGCTGTATCAAACTGGTCTGGCCAGGGTTAAACTGGGCTGGAGTGGATTATACTGAGCTGGAGTGTATTAAATATGGTTGGACTGGGTTAAACTGGGCTGGACTGGGTTAAACTGTGCTAGAGTGAACTGAAGTGGGCTGGGCTGGATGAAACGAGGCTGGGCTGGGTTAGACTGGGGTGGATTGCATTCTACTGAGCTGGTGTGTATTAAATATGGCTGGAGTGGGTTAAAGTGGGCTGGGCTGGATGAAACTGGGTTGGACTTGGTTAAAGTGGGCTGGGCTGGATTGAATTGAGCTGGACTGGATTAAACTGTGTTGAGCTGGATTGAATTGAGCTGGACTGGATCAAAGTG
>NW_026912909.1:0-17168 GCF_034315485.1 Pezoporus occidentalis | reverse complement strand
CTTGGTGAACTTGCGCACGGCGGTGAGCACCCATAGCCACCCCATAGAGCCCCATATCCACCCCATAGCACCCCATAGCGCCCCATAAGTGCCATACCCTCTGTAGGAAGACGTCCCTCTTGGTGAACTTGCGCACGGCGGTGAGCACCCATAGCCACCCCATAGAGCCCCATATCCACCCCATAGCACCCCATAGCGCCCCATAAGTGCCATACCCGCTGCAGGAAGACGTCCCTCTTGGTGAACTTGCGCACGGCGGTGAGCACCCATAGCCACCCCATAGAGCCCCATATCCACCCCACAGCCACTCCATCACCCCATAGCACCCCATAGCTGCCCCATAGTGCCCCATAGCGCCCCATAGCTGCGTACCCTCTGGAGGAAGACGTCCCTCTTGGTGAACTTGCGCACGGCGGTGAGCACCCATAGCCACCCCATAGAGCCCCATATCCACCCCATAGACACTCCATCACCCCATAGCCGCCCCACAGCGCCCCATAGCGCCCCATACCCTCTGTAGGAAGACGTCCCTCTTGGTGAACTTGCGCACGGCGGTGAGCACCCATAGCCACCCCATAGAGCCCCATATCCACCCCATAGCGCCCCATAGCGCCCCATACCCGCTGCAGGAAGACGTCCCTCTTGGTGAACTTGCGCACGGCGGTGAGCGTGTCCTGCACGATGCCCATGACGGGCCGGTTGGCCTGCGGGGTCACGATCATGCGCGGCACCATGGCGAGCTCCTGGATCTCCGCCCGCGTCTCCAGCGACTGCGGCAGGTGCAGGTTCATCTCGTCGCCGTCAAAGTCCGCGTTGTACGGGGTCGTCACGCTGCAAATGGGGGGGAATGAAGGGGGGTGTGGGGCTGGGGATGTGGGGCACGGGGTGTGGGGTATGGGGGTATGGGGCTGGGGATGTGGGGCTGGGGATGTGGGGTACAGGGTGTGGGGCAGGGGGTGTGGGGCTGGGGATGTGGGGTACAGGGTGTGGGTCAGGGGGTGTGGGGGTGTGGATGTGGGGCAGGGGGTATGGGGCAGGGGGTGGGGATGTGGGGTAGGGGAGGTGGGGCAGGGGGTATGGGGCAGGGGAGGTGGGGTAGGGGGTATGGGGCTGGGGATGTGGGGCAGGGGGTATGGGGCAGGGGGTGGGGATGTGGGGTAGGGGAGGTGGGGTAGGGGGTATGGGGCAGGGGGCATGGGGCTGGGGAGGTGGGGCAGGGGATGTGGGGTACAGGGTGTGGGGCAGGGGGTATGGGGCTGGGGAGGTGGGGTAGGGGGTATGGGGCTGGGGATGTGGGGCAGGGGGTATGGGGGTAGGGATGTGGGGCAGGGGAGGTGGGGCAGGGGAGGTGGGGCTGGGGGTACGGGGCTGGGGATGTGGGGCAGGCTATGGGTAGCAGCTATGGGTGACAGCTATGGGTGACGGGTATGGGTCCCCGCTATGGGTCGCCGCTATGGGTCAGGGCTATGGGTCAGGGCTATGGGTCAGGGCTACGGGTCAGAGCTATGGGTCCCCGCTATGGGTCAGGGCTATGGGTTGCAGCTATGGGTTGCGGCTATGGGTCACTGCTATGGGTCAGGGCCATGGGTCAGGGCCATGGGTCAGAGCCATGGGTCAGGGCCATGGGTCGCGGCTATGGGTCGCCACTATGGGTCAGGGCTATGGGTCAGGGCTATGGATCAGGGTTATGGGTCAGGGCTATGGGTCAGGGCTATGGGTCAGAGCCATGGGTCAGGGCTATGGGTCAGAGCCATGGGTCAGGGTTATGGGTCAGGGCCATGGGTCAGGGCTATGGGTCCCCGCTATGGGTCAGGGCTATGGGTCAGAGCTATGGGTCAGGGCCATGGGTCGCGGCTATGGGTCCCGGCTATGGGTCCCCGCTATGGGTCCCCGCTATGGGTCGCGGCCATGGGTCGCAGCCATGGGTCAGGGCTATGGGTCGCGGCTATGGGTCGCGGCTATGGGTCAGGGCTATGGGTCACAACTAAGAGTCAGAGCTATGGGTCGCGGCTATGGGTCGCGGCTATGGGTCAGAGCTATGGGTCAGAGCTATGGGTCGCGGCTATGGGTCAGAGCTATGGGTCGCGGCTATGGGTCAGAGCTATGGGTCAGAGCTATGGGTCAGAGCTATGGGTCACGGCTGTGGGTCGCGGCCGTGGGTCACGGCTATGGGTCAGGGCTATGGGTCAGAGCTATGGGTCAGGGCTATGGGTCAGGGCTATGGGTCGCGGCCATGGGTCAGAGCCATGGGTCAGAGCTATGGGTCACGGCTATGGGTCAGGGCTATGGGTCAGAGCCATGGGTCGCGGGTATGGGTCGCGGGTATGGGTCAGGGCCATGGGTCAGGGCTATGGGTCAGGGCCATGGGTCAGGGCTATGGGTCAGGGCCATGGGTCAGGGCTATGGGTCGCGGCTATGGGTCAGAGCCATGGGTCGCGGCTATGGGTCAGAGCCATGGGTCGCGGCTATGGGTCAGAGCCATGGGTCGTGGCTATGGGTCGCCGCTATGGGTCCTGGCTATGGGTCCCACCTGAGGTTGAGGCGGAAGGTGGACCAGGGCAGGATGCGCACGCGGTGCCCCATCATGGACATCTTGTGCAGCGTCGGCTGCCGGTTGAAGATGACGATGTCCCCGTCGCACATGTGCCGCTCCACCTGCAATATGGGGGGGGGGTCAAGGGTCAGCACCCCAAAACTGGGGGGGGAGGGGAGGGGGGGACCCCAAAATGGGGGCGCACCCCCCCGAGAATGGGGCTGGCCCCAAAAAACGGCGTCTTCCAGGGCCCGAAAAGCTGGGAATTGAACCCAAAAATGGCCCCAGAGCTGGGGGGGGCCTTGGTTGGGGTCCCCTCTGTGTTGGGGTGCCCCTATTTTGGGGTGCCCCTATTTTGGGGTCCCCTCCTTTATCGGGGTGCCCCTAATTCGGGGTCCCCCCTGTATTGGGGTGCCCCTAATTCGGGGTCCCAATGTATTGGGGTGCCCCTATTTTGGGGTGCCCCTATTTTGGGGTTCCCCCCGTATTGGGGTGCCCCTATTTCGGGGTCCCGATGTATTGGGGTGCCCCTATTTTGGGGTCCCCCCCGTATTGGGGTGCCCCTAATTCGGGGTCCCGATGTATTGGGGTGCCCCTATTTTGGGGTTCCCCCCCGTATTGGGGTGCCCCTATTTCGGGGTCCCCCCTGTATTGGGGTGCCCCTATTTCGGGGTGCCCCTATTTCGGGGTACCCCCTGTATTGGGGTCCCCCTGTATCGGGGTGCCTCTATTTCAGGGTCCCCCCTGTATTGGGGTGCCCCTATTTCGGGGTCCCCCCCGTATTGGGGTGCCCCTAATTCGGGGTCCCGATGTATTGGGGTGCCCCTATTTTGGGGTTCCCCCCCCGTATTGGGGTGCCCCTATTTCGGGGTCCCCCCTGTATCAGGGTCCTCCTAATTTGGGGTCCCCCCTGTATTGGGGTGCCCCTATTTTGGGGTCCCCTCTTTTGGGATCCCCCCTGTATCGGGGTGCCCCTATTTTGGGATCCCCCCTGTATTGGGATCCCCCCTGTATTGGGGTGCCCCTATTTTGGGGTCCCCATGCATTGGGATGCCCCTAGTTTGGGGTCCCCCCCTGTATTGGGGTGCCCCTATTTTGGGGTCCCCTCTTTTGGGGTCCCCCCTGTATCGGGGTGCCCCTATTTAGGGATCCCCCCTGTATTCGGGTCCCCCCTGTATTGGGGTGCCCCTAATTCGGGGTCCCCCCTGTATTGGGGTCTCCCGTATCGGGGTGCCCCTATTTCAGGGTCCCCCCCTGTATTGGGGTCTCCTGTATCGGGGTGCCCCTATTTCAGGGTCCCCCCTGTATTGGGGTGCCCCTGTATCGGGGTGCCTCTATTTCAGGTTCCCCCCTGTATTGGGGTGCCCCTACTTTGGGGTCCCCCCCCCGTATTGGGGTCCCCCCAATTCGGGGTCCCCATGTGTTGGGGTGCCCCTATTTTGGGGTCCCCCCCATATCGGGGTGCCCCTATTTCGGGGTCCCCCCTGCATTGGGGTCCCCCTGTATCGGTGTGCCCTGTTTTGGGGTCCCCCTGTATGGGGGTGCCCCTATTTCGGGGTCCCCCGTTTTGAGGTCCCCCTATATTGGGGTCCCCCCCGTTTTGGAGTCCCCCTGTATCAGGGTCCCCCCAGTCTCGGGGTCCCCTCTGCATTGGGGTCCCCCTGTATCAGGGTGCCCCCATTATGGATTCCCCCCTGTTTTGGGGTCTCCCTGTATTGGGGTTCCCCCTACATTGGGGTACCACCATATTGGAGTGCCCCATTCTGGGGTCCCCCCTGTTTTGGGGTCCCCCTGTACTGGGATGTGCCATTTCAGGGTCCCACTGTATTGGGGTGCCCCATCTTGGGGTTCCTCCTTTATTGGGGTCTCCCTTGTTTTGGGGTGCCCCCTTTTAGGGTCCCCTGTATTGGGGTCTCCCCGGTTTTAGGGTGTCCCCCCCGCATTGAGGTGCCCCATTTTAGGGTCCCCCTGTTTTGGGCTGCCCCGTTTTAGGGTCCCCGTGTATTGGGGTCCCCCCGGTTTTAGGGTGCCCCATTTTAGGGTCCCCGTTTTGGGGTCCCCCCTGTATTGGGGTCCCCCTATATTGAGGTCCCGCCTGGTTTGGGGTGCCCCATTTTAGGGTCACCCTGTTTTGGGCTGCCCCGTTTTAGGGTCCCCGTGTATTGGGGTCCCCCCGGTTTTAGGGTGCCCCATTTTAGGGTCCCCGTTTTGGGGTCCCCCCTGTATTGGGGTCCCCCTATATTGAGGTCCCGCCTGGTTTGGGGTGCCCCATTTTAGGGTCACCCTGTTTTATGGTGCCCCCCCTCTATTGGGGTCCCCCCTCTATTGGGGTCACCCTGTACTGAGGTCCCCCCTGCATTGAGGTGCCCCATTTTAGGGTCCCCTGGTATTGGGGTCCCCCTGGTATTGGGGTCCCCTGTATTGAGGTTCCCCTGTTTCGGGGTCCCCCCTGGGTTGGGGTGCCTCATTTTAGGGTCCCTGTGTATTGGGGTCCCCCCGGTTTTAGGGTCCCCCCCTGTATCGGGGTGCCCCATTTTAGGGTCCCCATGTATTGGGGTGCCCCATTTTGGGGTCCCCATGTATTGGGGTCCCCATGTATTGGGGTCCCCATGTATTAGGGTGCCCCATATTAGGGTCCCCCTGTATTGGGGTCCCCCCCCGTTTTGGGGTCCCCCGTATCGGGGTGCCCCTATTTCGGGGTCCCCCCTACATTGGGGTCCCCCTGTATCAGGGTGCCCCTAATTCAGGGTCCCCCTGCATTGGGGTCCCCCTGTATAGGGGTGCCCCCTTTTAGGACCCCCCTGTATTGGGGTCCCCCCAGTTTTAGGGTCCCTCTGTATTGGGGTGCCCCATTTTAGGGTGTACCCCATTTTAGGGACCCCCTGTATTGGGGTCCCCCCTGCACTGAGGTGCCCCATTTTAGGGTCCCCCTGTATTGGGGTCCCCCCTGCATTGAGGTGCCCCATTTTAGGGTCCCCTGGTATTGGGGTCCCCCTGTTTTATGGTTCCCCCCGTATTGGGGTCCCCCCTGCATTGAGAACCCTCTATTTTGGGGTCCCCCCCATATTGAGATCCCCCTGGTTTGGGGTGCCCCATTTTGGGGTGTCCCCCCCCGTTTTGGGGTCCCCCCCCGTTTTGGGGTCCCCCCCATATTGAGGACCCCCTATATTGGGGTGCCCCATTTTAGGGTCCCCTGGCATTGGGGTCCCCCGTTTTATGGCCCCCCCCATATTGGGGTCCCCCCTGCATTGAGGACCCTCTATTTTGGGGTCCCCCATGTATTGAGATCCCCTTGTTTTGGGGTTCCCCCCCCGTTTTAAGGTCCCCCCCCATATTGAGATCCCCCTGGTTTGGGGTGCCCCATTTTGGGGCCCCCCCCGTGTTTTGGGGTCCGTCCACCCCCCATTTTCGGGTCCCCCATGTATTGAGATCCCCCTGTATTGGGGTGCTCCATTTTGGGGTTCCCCCCCGTTTTGGGGTTCCCCCCCGTTTTGGGGTTCCCCCCCGTTTTGGGGTCCCCTCCATATTGAGGTCCCCCCTGATTTGGGGTGCCCCATTTTTGGGTTCCCCCCATTTTGGGGTCCCCCCCGTTTTGGGGTGTACCCCCCAGTTTTGAGGTCCGTCCCCCCCCGTTTTGGGCCCCCTCCATATTGAGATCCCCCTGTATTGGGATGCCCCATTTTGGGGTCCCCCCCGTTTTGGCGTGTACCCCCCCGTTTTGGGGTGTACCCCCCCGTTTTGAGGACCCCCTGTATTGGGGTGCCCCATTTTGGGGTGCCCCATTTTGGGGTGCCCCTGTTTTATGGTTCCCCCTGTATTGGGGTCCCCCCTGCATTGAGGACCCTCTATTTTGGGGTCCCCCCCATGTATTGAGATCTCCTTGTTTTGGGGTCCCCCATGTATTGAGATCCCCTTGTTTTGGGGTCCCCCCCATGTATTGAGATGCCCTTGTTTTGGGGTCCCCCATGTATTGAGATCCCCTTGTTTTGGGGTCCCCCCCATGTATTGAGATCCCCTTGTTTTGGGGTCCCCCCCATGTATTGAGATCCCCTTGTTTTGGGGTCCCGCATGTATTGAGATCCCCGTGGTTTGGGGTCCCCCCCATGTACTGAGATCCCCTTGTTTTGGGGTCCCCCATGTATTGAGATGCCCTTGTTTTGGGGTCCCCCATGTATTGAGATCCCCTTGTTTTGGGGTCCCCCATGTACTGAGATCCCCTTGTTTTGGGGTCCCCCCCATGTACTGAGATCCCCTTGTTTTGGGGTCCCCCATGTACTGAGATCCCCTTGTTTTGGGGTCCCCCCCATGTACTGAGATCCCCTTGTTTTGGGGTCCCCCCCATGTATTGAGATCCCCTTGTTTTGGGGTCCCCCCCATGTATTGAGATCCCCGTGGTTTGGGGTGTCCCCCCCCGTTTTGGGGTACCTTGTATCCTGTCTGCAGGTGCAGGTCGCTGGGCTTGGGGTGGAAGCGGAGGTCGATGCGGTCCCCGTTGTCCCTGATGATGTACTTGGCGCCCGGGTACTGGCTGTTCCCGCGACGAACCAGCTCCTGCAGCCTGCGGAGCCCGCGCTCGCACCACAAAGCACAACAAAAACAACCCCAAAACACCCCAAAAACAACCCCAAAACAACCAAAAAACAACCCCCAAAGCAACCCAAAAAACAACCCCCAAAACACCCCCAAAAAACAACCCCCAAAACAACCAAAAAACACCCAAAAAACACCCCCAAAACACCCAAAAAACACCCCCAAAACACAAAAAAAAATCCCAAAACAACCCAAAAAACAACCCCAAAAACACACCAAAAAAAAAACAAAACAACCCAAAAAACAACCCCCCAAAACACCGCCAAAACAACCCAAAAAACAACCCCCAAAACACCCCCAAAACAACAAAAAAAACCCCCAAAACACCCAAAAAACACCCCCAAAACATAGCAAAAACACCCCCAAAACACAAAAAACACCCCAAAAACACCCAAAAACCCCCAAAACATCCCCCAAAACAACCCAAAACACCCCAAAACAGCCCCAAAACAGCGAAAACCACCCCAAAACAGCCAAGAACAGCCAAAAAACAGCCAAAACCACCCCACAACCAGCCAAAACCACCCCAAAACCAAGCTAAAACCAGCCAAAAACACCCCCAAAACACCCAAAACCCGACAAAAACAGCCAAAAACACCCCCAAAACACGCCAAAAAAAACGAAAACAGCCCAAAACCAGAAAAAAAACACCCGAAAAACAACTCCAAAACAACCCAAAACCAACCAAAACCAGCCCCCAAACAGCCAGAAAACAGCCAAAACACCCCAAAACAAACCCGGAACAGCCAAAACCAGCCAAAAATGCCCCAAAACCAGCCAAAACCACCCCCAAAACAGCCAAAACCAGCCCCCAAAAATGCAAAAAACTAGCCAAACACACCCCCAAAACACCCCAAAACCAACCGAAAACACCCAAGAAACAACCCAAAACACCCCCAAAACAACCCAAAACAGCCCCAAAACAGCCAAAAAAACCAAGAAACAGCACAAAAAACCCCAAAACCACCCCAAAACAACCCAAACCAGCCAAAACCAACGCAAAAAAACAAAACCAGCCCCAAAACAGCCAAAACCGGCATCAAAAACAGCCAAAACCACCCCAAAGCACAGGCAAAAACAACCCAAAACCACCCCAAAACACCCAAAAACCAGCCAAAACCACCCCAAAACCAGCAGAAACCAGCCAAAACCAACACAAAACCAGCCAAAAACACCGCAAAACCAGCCAAAACCAGCCAAAAACACCCCCAAAACACACAAAAATCAAAACCAACCCAAAACCAGCCAAAACACCCCCCAAAACAGCCAAAATCACCCCAAAACAGCCAAAAACCACCCCAAAACCAGCTAGAAACACGCCAAAACCGCCAAAAACACCCCCTAAACAGCCAGAAACACCCAAAACCCAAAACACCCCAAAACATCCAGAAACACCCAAAACCACACCAAAAACCAACCCCAAACACCCCAACAGTCGTGAAACCAACCCCAAACCAGCCCCAAAACCGCCAAAAACACCCCCTAAACAGACAGAAACACCTCAAGCCAACTCAAAACACCCCAAAACAGCCAGAAACACCCAAAACCACGCCAAAAACCAACCCCAAACACCCCAAAACAGCCAAAACCAGCTCCAAAACAGCCAAAAACAGCCCCGAAACCAACCCAAAACACTCCAAAAACACCCCAAAACACCCCAAACTCCAAAACACCCCCAAAACATCCCAAAACCATCCAAAATTACCCCCAAATTACCCTAAAACCACTCCAAAACCACGCTAAACCCCCCCAAACACCCAGCAATACACCAAAACCACCCCAAACACCTCAAACACCCCAAAACCTGCTCCAGACACCGTAAACCAGCCCCAAATCCCCCCTGTTCCCAACCCATCCATGTCAAAGGGGTGACGGCCTTGGCTAAGGTCACGCTGACAGCAATGGTGGGGGATCACCTCCGCCATAACCCCCCAAAACCACCCTAAATCACTCCAAAACCACCATAACTCACCCCAAAACCACCCTAAATCATCCAAAAAACACCCTAAATCACTCCAAAACCACCATAACTCACCCCAAAAACACCCTAAATCATCCAAAACCCACCCTAAATCAACCCAAACCCCCCAAATCATCCAAAAACCACCCTAAATCACCCTAAAACACCCTAAATCATCTGAAAACCACTCTAAATCACCCCAAAACCAGACTAAATCACTCCAAAACCACCCCAAAACTACTCTAAATCATCCAAAAACCACCCTGAATCACCCCAAAACCACCCTGAATCACCTCCAAAACACCCTGATTCACCCCAAAACCACACTAACTCAGCCCAAACCCCTCTAAATCACCCCAAAACACCCTAAATCACCCCAAAACCACCCTAAATCACCCCCAAAACACACTGAATCACCCCAAAACCACACTAAATCTCCCCAAAACCACCCTAAAGCGTCCGAAAAACACCCTAAATCACCCCAAAACCACCCTAAATCACCTGTAAACCACCCTAACTCACCCCCAAAACCCCTAAATCACCCCAAAGCCACCCTAAACCACCCCAAAACCACCCTCAATCACCCCAAACCCCACCCTGAAAGGGGTGACGATCTCAATGAAGGTCAAGTTGGCGGCGATGGAATGGATCTACCTCATCCACAACCCATCCTAACACCCCAAATCACCTCAAATCACCCCAAAACCACCCTAAATCACCTCAAATCACGCCAAAACCACCCTAAATCACCCCAAATCACCCTCAATCACCCCAAACCCCAACCTGTCACTGTTGAAGGGGATGATGATCTCAATGAAGGTCAAGTTGGCGGCGATGGAATGGATCTACCTCATCCGTAACCCACCATAACACCCCAAATCACCCCAAAACCACCCTAAATCACCCTAAATCACCCCCAAACCACCCTCAATCACCCCAAACCCCAACCTGTCAATGTTGAAGGGGGTGACGATCTCAATGAAGCTCAAGTTGGCGGCGACGGAATGGATCTACCTCATCCACAACCCATCCTAACACCCCAAATCACCCCAAAACCACCCTAAATCACCTCAAAATCACCCCCAAAACACCCTAAATCACCTCAAATCACGCCGAAACCACCCCAAAATGACCCCAAACCCCAACCTGTCAATGTTGAAGGGGGTGACGATCTCAATGAAGGTCAAGTCGGCGGCGATGGAATGGATCTACCTCATCCACAACCCATCCTAACACCCCAAATCACCCCAAAACCACCCTAAATCACCTCAAAATCACCCCCAAAACACCCTAAATCACCCCCAAAACACCCTGAATCACCCCAACTGTTGATGTTGAAGGGGATGACGATCTCAATGAAGGTCAAGTTGGCAGCGACGGAATGGATCTACCTCATCCGTAACGCATCATAACACCCCAAATCACCCCAAAACACCCCAAAACACCCCAAAAAGACCCCGAACCCCAACCTGTCGATGTTGAAGGGGATGACGATCTCAACGAAGGTCAAGTTGGCGGCGACTGAATGGATCTACCTCATCCATAACCCACCATAACACCCCAAATAACCCCCAAACCACCCTAAATCACCCCCAAAACACCCCAAATCACCCCCAAAACACCCCAAACTGACCCCAAACCCCAACCTGTCAATGTTGAAGGGGGTGACGATCTCAATGAAGGTCAAGTTGGCGGCGACGGAATGGATCTACCTCTTCCGTAACCCACCACAACACCCCAAATCACCCCCAAAGCACCCCAAAAAGACGCCGAATCACCCCCAAACCACCCCAAACAGACCCCAAGCCCCAACCTGTCAATGTTGAAGGGGGTGACGATCTCAACGAAGCTCAAGTTGGCGGCGACGGAATGGATCTACCTCATCCGTAACACATCATAACACCCCAAATCACCCCCAAAACACCCCAAAACCACCCCAAAAAGACCCCAATCCCCAACCTGTCGATGTTGAAGGGGGTGACGACCCCAATGAAGGTCATGTTGGCGGCGACGGAATGGATCTACCTCTTCCGTAACCCACCACAACACCCCAAATCACCCCCAAAACACCCCAAAAAGACCCCGAACCCCAACCTGTCGATGTTGAAGGGGGTGACGATCTCGGCGAAGGTCATGTTGGCGGCGATGGAGCGGGGCACCCCCACTTGGTCGATGGCCAGGTTGGGGTCGGGGGTGATGACCGTGCGGGCGCTGAAGTCCACGCGCTTGCCCATGAGGTTGCCCCGCACGCGGCCCTCCTTGCCCTTCAGCCGCTGCTTCAGGGACTTGAGGGGACGGCCCGACTTCTGCATGGCCTGGGGGGGGAGAAATGGGGGTTATGGGGGGGAATGGGGGTTATGGAGGGGGAAATGGGGGTTATGGGGGGGAAATGGGGGTTATGGAGGGGGAAATGGGGGTTATGGGGGGGAAATGAGGGTTATAAGGGGAGAAATGGGGGTTACGGAGGGGGAAATGGGGGTTATGGAGGGGGGAAATGGGGGTTATGGGGGGGAAATGGGGGTTATTGGGGGGAAATGGGGGTTATGGGGGGAGAAATGGGTGTTATAAGGGGAGATGGGGGTTATGGGGGGAGAAATGGGTGTTATAAGGGGAGAAATGGGGGTTATGGGGGGGAAATGGGGGTTATGGAGGGGGAAATGGGGGTTATGGGGGGGAAATGGGGGTTATGGAGGGGGAAATGGGGGTTATGGGGGGGAAATGGGGGTTATGGGGGGGAAATGGGGGTTATGGGGGGGAAATGGGGGTTATGGAGGGGGAAATGGGGGTTATGGAGGGAATGGGGATTATAGGGGGAGAAATGGGGGTTATGGGGGGAGAAATGGGGATTATGGGGGGAATGGGGGAAAAATAGGTTCGGGGGAAATGGGGGTTATAGGGAGAAAATGGGGGTTATAGGGAGAAAATGGGGGTTATGGGGGGGAGAAATGGAGGTTATGGGGGTTACAGGGGGAAAAATAGGTTCCGGGGGGGGAAATGGGGGTTATAAGGGGAGAAATGGGGGTTATGGGGGGGAAATGGGGTTATGGGGGGGAAATGGGGGTTATAGGGGGAGAAATGGGGGGGAAATGGGGCTTATAGGGGGAGAAATGGGGGTTAGAGGGGAGAAATAGGGGTTATTGGGGGAAAATGGGGGTAATGGGGGGGAAATGGGGGTTAGAGGAGGGGAAATGGGGTTTAGAGGGGGAAATTGTGGTTAGAGGGGGAGAAATGGGGGGGAATGGGGGTTATGGGGGGGAATGGGGGTTATGGGGGAAAATGGGGGTTATGGGGGAGAAACGGGGGTTCAGGGAGCCTGATACCCCAAAACCACCCTGGGATCAGGCACTGGGGGAGGGATTCAATGGACCATCAACGGGGCCATCAATCAACTCCCTGCCCAGCCTGGCCCCCATGGGTCTCCTCCTGTTCCCTTGTGCTGCCTCCCAGTGCCATGGCTGCCCCTCCAGCACCCATGGGTGCCCCCCTGACCCCTTTATCTCCCCCTAGCCCCACAGACCTGGGGCTGTTCAGCACCAAGACCCTGGTGCAGGTCCCATCTCTGTCACCCATCACCCACCTCCATCACCCATAACCCATCTCCATCACCCATCTCCATCTCCATAACCCACCTCCATCACCCATCACCCATCTCCCATCTCCGTCACCCATCACCCATCTCCGTCACCCATCACCCATCTTCGTCACCCATCTCCATCACCCATCTCCGTCACCCATCACCCATCTTCGTCACCCATCTCCATCACCAACCACCCACCTCCATCTCCGTCACCCATCACCCATCTCCATCACCATCACCCATCTCCATCTCCATCTCCATCTCCATCTCCATCTCCATCTCCATCTCCATCTCCATCTCCATCTCCATCCCCCATCCCCATCACCCACCACCCATCTCCATCTCCAATCTCCATCTCCAATCTCCATCTCCAATCTCCATCTCCAATCTCCATCTCCAATCTCCATCTCCAATCTCCATCTCCAATCTCCATCTCCAATCTCCATCTCCAATCTCCATCTCCAATCTCCATCTCCAATCTCCATCTCCAATCTCCATCTCCAATCTCCATCTCCAATCTCCATCTCCGTCACCCATCTCCGTCACCCATCTCCGTCACCCATCTCCGTCACCCATCTCCGTCACCCATCTCCGTCACCCATCTCCGTCACCCATCTCCGTCACCCATCTCCGTCACCCATCTCCGTCACCCATCTCTACCTCCGTCACCCACCACCCATCTCCATCACCCATCTCCATAACCCATGCCCCATGCCCCATCTCCACCCCCGTCCCCCCCGGCTCACCCGGGGCAGGCCGGGCAGCTCGTTGTCCACCATGGTGGCCACGTGGAACTGGAGCAGTTTGACGTCCTCGGCGATGACGTGCGCGGCCGCCCCGTTCTGCTCGTTGCGCCGCAGTTGGTTGTTGATCTTCACGATGTCGGCCAGCTTGTGGGTCAGGTCGTCCTATGGGGGGGGGGGGGGGGGGGGGGAAGGGTCAGTGGGGGCCCCCATTGACTTTGGGGACCCCAAGAATCAATGTAGGGGAGGCCAAGGGCAATGTGGGGACACCAGAGTCAATGGGGGGGCACCAAAGTCAATGGGGGGGGGGCACCAAAGTCAACGTGGAGGATCCCAAAGTCAACGGGGGGGGGGTACCAAAGTCAATGGGAGACCCAAAGCCAATGAGGGGGGCACCAAAATCAACGGGGGGGCACCAAAGTCAATGAAGGAACATATAGTCAATGGGGGGACACCAGAGACAATGGGGGGGCACCTAAGTCAATGGGGGGGGCACCAAAGTCAACATGGAGGATCCCAAAGTCAATGGGTGGGGCACCAAAGTCAACAGGGGGGGGCACCAAAGTCAAAAGGGGGGGGCACCAAAGTCAATGTGGAGGGCCACAAAGTCAATGGGGGGGCACCAAAATCAATGGGGGGGACACCAAAGTCAATGGGGGGGCACCAAAGTCAATGAAGGGACATATAGTCAATGGGGGGACACCAAAGTCAATGAGGGGGCACCAAAGTCAATGGTGGGGGCACCAAAGTCGACGGGGGGACACCAAAGTCAACGGGGGGGGCACCAAAATCAATGGGGGGGCACCAAAGTCAATGGGGGGGGCACCAAAGTCAATGGGGGAGCACCAAAGTCAATGACGTGACCCAATACCATCTGTGACCCCCTAAAGACATCTATGACCCCCTAAAGCCCTCTATGACCCCCCTAAGGGCATCTATAACCCCCCTAAGGGCATCTATAACCCCCCTAAAGCCCTCTGTGACCACTTAGAGGTGTCCATCACCCCCCCTGAAGGTATCTATGACCCCCCCAAAGCTATCTATGACCCTCCGAAAACAACCTATGATGAACCTAAAGGTGTTTATGACCCCCCTAAATCAATCTATGACCCCCAAAGGTATCTATGACCCCCCTAAGGCCACCTGTGACCCACTTATAGGTATTTATCACTCCCCTAAAGGTGTCTATGACCCCCTAAAGACATCGATGACCCCCCTAAAGCTCTCTATGACACCCTTAAAGGTGTCTATCACTCCCCCTAAAGGTATCTCTGACCCCCCTAAAGCCATCTCTGACCCCACTAAAGGTATCTCTGACCCCCTTAAAGGTATCTATGACACCTGTAAAGATGTCTATCACTCCCCCAAAGGTATCTCTGACCCCCTAAAGCCCTCTATGCCCCCCCTAAAGCCATGTCTGACCCCCTAAAGCCCTCTATGCCCCCCCTAAAGCCATCTCTGACCCCCAAAAGGTATCTCTGATCCCCTAAAGGCATCTATGACTCCCCTAAAGGCATCTGTGACCCACTAAAGGCATCTATGACCCCCCTAAAGCCATCTGTGACCCCCCAAAGGTATCTATGACCCCCTTAAAGCTATCTATGACCCCCTAAAGGTATCTATGCTCCCCCAAAGCCATCTCTGACCCCCCTAAAGGTATCTCTGACCCCCAAAAGGTAACTATGACTCCCCTAAAGGCATCTGTGACCCCCTAAAGGTATCTATGACCCCCCTAAAGGTACCGATGACCCCCCAAAGCTATCTCTGACCCCCTTAAAGGTATCTATGACACCCATGAACGTGTCTATCACTCCCCCAAAGGTATCTCTGACCCACCCAAAGCCATCTCTGACCCCCTTAAAGGTACCTATGCCCCCCCTAAAGCCATCTCTGACCCCCCTAAAGGTATCTCTGACCCCCTAAAGGCATCCATGAACCCCCTAAAGGCATCCATGACCCCCCTAAAGGTATCTCTGACCCCCCTAAAGCCATCTCTGACCCCCCTAAAGGTATCTATGACCCCCCTAAAGGTATCTATGCCCCCTCTAAAGGTATCTATGCCCCCCCTAAAGCCATCTCTGACCCCCCTAAAGGCATCCATGACCCCCTAAAGCCACCTCTGACCCCTCTAAAGCCATCTCTGACCCCCTTAAAGGTATCTCTGATCCCCTAAAGCCATCTCTGACCCCCCTAAAACCATCCCTGACGCCCCCAAAGCCACCCGTGACCCCCCCCCACCGTGTGCTGACCTGGTTGCGCGCCGAGCCCTGCATGACGACGGCGGGGCGTACAGCGAGGGGGGGCATGGGCAGGACGGCGCCCAGGGAACCCCAAAACCCCTTCAGGACCCCCCTAAAGCCAACTATGACCCCCCCTAAAGCTCTCTATGACACCCTTAAAGTGTCTATCACTCCCCCTAAAGGTATCTATGACCCCCTAAAGCCCTCTATGACCCCCCTAAAGGTATCTCTGACCCCCCTAAAGCTATCTATGAGCCCCCAAAGGTATCTATGACCCCCTAAAGGTATCTCTGATCCCCTAAAGGCATCTATGACTCGCCTAAAGGCATCTGTGACCCCCCTAAAGGCATCTGTGACCCCCCAAAAGGTATCTATGACCCCCTAAAGCCCTCTGTGATCCCCCTAAAGGTATCTCTGACCCCCTAAAGCTATCTATGACCCCCCTAAAGCCATCTCTGACCCCCCTAAAGGCATCCATGACCCCCTAAAGCCACCTCTGACCCCTCTAAAGCCATCTCTGACCCCCTTAAAGGTATCTATGCCCCCCCTAAAGCTATCTCTGACCCCCCTAAAACCATCTCTGACCCCCCTAAAGGCATCCATGACCCCCCTAAAGGCATCCATGACCCCCCTAAAGGTATCCATGACCCCCCTAAAGGTATCTATGCCCCCTCTAAAGGTATCTATGCCCCCCCTAAAGCCATCTCTGACCCCCTTAAAGGTATCTATGCCCCCCTAAAGCCATCTATGACCCCCCTAAAGCCATCTCTGACCCCCTAAAGCCATCTCTGACCCCCCTAAAGCCATCTCTGACCCCCCTAAAGCCATCTCTGACCCCCCTAAAGGTATCTATGACCCCCCTAAAGGTATCTATGACCCCCCTAAAGGTATCTATGCACCCCCTAAAGCCATCAATGACCCCCCTAAAGCCACCCATGACCCCCCCCCACCGTGTGCTGACCTGGTTGCGCGCCGAGCCCTGCATGACGACGGCGGGGCGCACGGCGAGGGGCGGCACGGGCAGGACGGTGCAGACCATCCACTCGGGGCGGGCGAACTTGGGGTCCATGCCCAGGACGAAGCATTCGTCGTCGGAGATGCGTTTGAAGACCTCGTGCACGCGCTCGGGGCTGAGCAGGATCTTCTTCTCCTGCGAGTCCTCGTTCACGTGCTTCCACTCGGCGTAGAGCTCCAGCCCCGAGCGGCGGATGCGGGGTTGGTAGCGGCCGCAGCCACCGTGGCCCTGGGTGGTGGGGGGAAAGGAAGGGAATGGGGGGTTAAATGGGGTAAAGAGGGGGTAAATGGGGGTTAAATGGGGTAAATAGGGGGTTAAATGGGGTAAATAGGGGGTTAAATGGGGTAAATGGGGGTTAAATGGGGTGAATGGGGGGTTAAATGGGGTAAATGGGGGTTAAATGGGGTAAATAGGGGGTTAAATGGGGTAAATAGGGGGTTAAATGGGGTAAATAGGGGGTAAATGGGGGTTAAATGGGGTAAATAGGGGGTTAAATGGGGTAAATAGGGG
>NW_026912908.1:0-7600 GCF_034315485.1 Pezoporus occidentalis | reverse complement strand
GTCATCGAGGAGTCATAGAGGAGTCATGGAGGAGTCATAGAGGAGTCATAGAGGAGTCATACTGTCATAGAGGAGTCATAGAGGAGTCATAGAGGAGTCATAGAGAGTCATAGAGGAGTCATACTGTCATAGAGGAGTCATAGAGGAGTCATAGAGGAGTCATAGAGGAGTCATAGAGGAGTCATAGAGGAGTCATAGAGGAGTCATAGAGGAGTCATAGAGGAGTCATAGAGGAGTCATAGAGGAGTCATAGAGGAGTCATAGAGGAGTCATAGAGGAGTCATAGAGGAGTCATAGATAGAGGAGTCATAGAGGAGTCATAGAGGAGTCATAGAGAGAGTCATAGTCATAGAGGAGTCATAGAGGAGTCATAGAGGAGTCATAGAGGAGTCATAGTCATAGAGGAGTCATAGAGGAGTCATAGAGGAGTCATACTGTCATAGAGGAGTCATAGAGGAGTCATAGAGGAGTCATAGAGGAGTCATAGAGGAGTCATAGATAGAGGAGTCATAGAGGAGTCATAGAGGAGTCATAGAGGAGTCATAGAGGAGTCATAGAGGAGTCATAGAGGAGTCATAGAGGAGTCATAGAGGAGTCATAGAGGAGTCATAGAGGAGTCATAGAGGAGTCATAGAGGAGTCATAGAGGAGTCATAGAGGAGTCATAGAGGAGTCATAGAGGAGTCATAGAGGAGTAGAGGAGTCATAGAGGAGTCATAGAGGAGTCATAGAGGAGTCATAGGAGTCATAGTCATAGAGTCATAGAGGAGTCATAGAGGAGTCATAGAGGAGTCATAGAGGAGTCATAGAGGAGTCATAGAGGAGTCATAGAGGAGTCATAGAGGAGTCATAGAGGAGTCATAGAGGAGTCATAGAGGAGTCATATATAGAGGAGTCATAGGAGTCATAGAGGAGTCATAGAGGAGTCATAGAGGAGTCATAGAGGAGTCATAGAGGAGTCATAGAGGAGTCATAGAGGAGTCATAGAGGAGTCATAGAGGAGTCATAGAGGAGTCATAGAGGAGTCATAGAGGAGTCATAGAGAGGAGTCATAGAGGAGTCATAGAGGAGTCATAGAGGAGTCATAGAGGAGTCATAGAGGAGTCATAGAGGAGTCATAGAGGAGTCATAGAGGAGTCATAGAGGAGTCATAGAGGAGTCATAGAGGAGTCATAGAGGCATAGAGGAGTCATAGAGGAGTCATACTGTCATAGAGGAGTCATAGAGGAGTCATAGAGGAGTCATAGAGGAGTCATAGAGGAGTCATAGAGGAGTCATAGAGGAGTCATAGAGGAGTCATACTGTCATAGAGTCATAGAGGAGTCATAGAGGAGTCGTAGAGTAGTCATAGAGGAGTCATAGAGGAGTCATAGAGGAGTCATAGAGGAGTCATAGAGGAGTCATAGAGGAGTCATAGAGGAGTCATAGAGGAGTCATAGAGGAGTCATAGAGGAGTCATAGAGGAGTCATAGAGGAGTCATAGAGGAGTCATAGAGGAGTCATAGAGGAGTCATACTGTCATAGAGGAGTCATAGAGGAGTCATAGTCATAGAGGAGTCATAGAGGAGTCATAGAGGAGTCATAGAGGAGTCATAGAGGAGTCATAGAGGAGTCATAGAGGAGTCATAGAGGAGTCATAGATAGAGGAGTCATAGAGGAGTCATAGAGGAGTCATAGAGGAGTCATACTGTCATAGAGGAGTCATAGAGGAGTCATAGAGGAGTCATAGAGGAGTCATAGAGGAGTCATAGAGGAGTCATAGAGGAGTCATAGAGGAGTCATAGAGGAGTCATAGATAGAGGAGTCATAGAGGAGTCATAGAGGAGTCATAGAGGAGTCATAGAGGAGTCATAGAGGAGTCATAGAGGAGTCATAGAGGAGTCATATAGAGGAGTCATAGAGGAGTCATAGAGGAGTCATAGAGGAGTCATAGAGGAGTCATAGAGTCGTCATAGAGGAGTCATAGAGGAGTCATAGAGGAGTCATAGAGGAGTCATAGAGGAGTCATAGAGGAGTCATAGAGGAGTCATAGAGGAGTCATAGAGGAGTCATAGAGGAGTCATAGAGGAGTCATAGAGGAGTCATAGAGGAGTCATAGAGGAGTCATAGAGGAGTCATAGAGGAGTCATAGAGGAGTCATAGAGGAGTCATAGAGGAGTCATAGAGGAGTCATAGAGGAGTCATAGAGGAGTCATAGAGGAGTCATAGAGGAGTCATAGAGGAGTCATAGAGGAGTCATAGAGGAGTCATAGAGGAGTCATAGAGGAGTCATAGAGGAGTCATAGAGGAGTCATAGAGGAGTCATACTGGAGTCATAGAGGAGTCATAGAGGAGTCATACTGAGGAGTCATAGAGGAGTCATAGAGGAGTCATAGAGGAGTCATAGAGGAGTCATAGAGGAGTCATAGAGGAGTCATAGAGGAGTCATAGAGGAGTCATAGAGGAGTCATAGAGGAGTCATAGATAGGAGTCATAGAGGAGTCATAGAGGAGTCATAGAGGAGTCATAGAGGAGTCATAGAGGAGTCATAGAGGAGTCATAGAGGAGTCATAGAGGAGTCATAGAGGAGTCATAGAGGAGTCATAGAGGAGTCATAGAGGAGTCATAGAGGAGTCATAGAGGAGTCATAGATAGAGGAGTCATAGAGGAGTCATAGAGGAGTCATAGAGGAGTCATAGAGGAGTCATAGAGGAGTCATAGAGGAGTCATAGAGGAGTCATAGAGGAGTCATAGAGGAGTCATAGAGGAGTCATAGAGGAGTCATAGAGGAGTCATAGAGGAGTCATAGAGGAGTCATACTGTCATAGAGGAGTCATAGAGGAGTCATAGAGGAGTCATAGAGGAGTCATAGAGGAGTCATAGAGGAGTCATAGAGGAGTCATAGAGGAGTCATAGAGGAGTCATAGAGGAGTCATAGAGGAGTCATAGAGGAGTCATAGAGGAGTCATAGAGGAGTCATAGAGGAGTCATAGAGGAGTCATAGAGGAGTCATAGAGGAGTCATAGAGGAGTCATAGAGGAGTCATAGAGGAGTCATAGAGGAGTCATAGAGGAGTCATAGAGGAGTCATAGAGGAGTCATAGAGGAGTCATAGAGGAGTCATAGAGGAGTCATAGAGGAGTCATAGAGGAGTCATAGAGGAGTCATAGAGGAGTCATAGTCATAGAGGAGTCATAGAGGAGTCATAGAGGAGTCATAGAGGAGTCATAGAGGAGTCATAGAGGAGTCATAGAGGAGTCATAGAGGAGTCATACTGTCATAGAGGAGTCATAGAGGAGTCATACTGTCAGAGGAGTCATAGAGGAGTCATAGAGGAGTCATAGAGGAGTCATAGAGGAGTCATAGAGGAGTCATAGAGGAGTCATAGTCATAGAGGAGTCATAGAGGAGTCATAGAGGAGTCATAGAGGAGTCATAGAGGAGTCATAGAGGAGTCATAGAGGAGTCATAGAGGAGTCATAGAGTCATAGAGGAGTCATAGAGGAGTCATAGAGGAGTCATAGAGGAGTCATAGAGGAGTCATAGAGGAGTCATAGAGGAGTCATACTGTCATAGAGGAGTCATAGAGGAGTCATAGAGGAGTCATAGAGGAGTCATAGAGGAGTCATAGAGGAGTCATAGAGGAGTCATAGAGGAGTCATAGAGGAGTCATAGAGGAGTCATAGAGGAGTCATAGAGGAGTCATAGAGGAGTCATAGATAGGAGTCATAGAGGAGTCTGTCATAGAGGAGTCATAGAGGAGTCATAGAGGAGTCATAGAGGAGTCATAGAGGAGTCATAGAGGAGTCATAGAGGAGTCATAGAGAGGAGTCATAGAGGAGTCATAGAGGAGTCATAGAGGAGTCATAGAGGAGTCATAGAGTCATAGATGGAGTCATAGGAGTCATAGAGGAGTCATAGAGGAGTCATACTGTCATAGAGGAGTCATAGAGGAGTCATATAGAGGAGTCATAGAGGAGTCATAGAGGAGTCATAGAGGAGTCATAGAGGAGTCATAGAGGAGTCATAGAGGAGTCATAGAGGAGTCATAGAGGAGTCATAGAGGAGTCATAGAGGAGTCATAGAAGAGTCATACTGTCATAGAGGAGTCATAGAGGAGTCATAGAGGAGTCATAGAGGAGTCATAGAGGAGTCATAGAGGAGTCATAGAGGAGTCATAGAGGAGTCATAGAGGAGTCATAGAGGAGTCATAGAGGAGTCATAGAGGAGTCATAGAGGAGTCATAGAGGAGTCATAGAGGAGTCATAGAGGAGTCATAGAGGAGTCATACTGTTATAGAGGAGTCATAGAGGAGTCATAGAGGAGTCATAGAGGAGTCATAGAGGAGTCATAGAGGAGTCATAGAGGAGTCATAGAGGAGTCATAGAGGAGTCATAGAGGAGTCATAGAGGAGTCATAGAGGAGTCATAGAGGAGTCATATATAGAGGAGTCATAGAGGAGTCATACTGTCATAGAGGAGTCATAGAGGAGTCATAGAGGAGTCATAGAGGAGTCATAGAGGAGTCATAGAGGAGTCATAGAGGAGTCATAGAGGAGTCATAGAGGAGTCATAGAGGAGTCATAGAGGAGTCATACTGTCATAGAGGAGTCATAGAGGAGTCATACTGTCATAGAGGAGTCATAGAGGAGTCATAGAGGAGTCATAGAGGAGTCATAGAGGAGTCATAGAGGAGTCATACTGTCATAGAGGAGTCATAGAGGAGTCATACTGTCATAGAGGAGTCATAGAGGAGTCATACTGTCATAGAGGAGTCATAGAGGAGTCATACTGTCATAGAGGAGTCATAGAGGAGTCATAGAGGAGTCATAGAGGAGTCATAGAGGAGTCATAGAGGAGTCATAGAGGAGTCATAGAGGAGTCATAGAGGAGTCATAGAGGAGTCATAGAGGAGTCATAGAGGAGTCATAGAGGAGTCATAGAGGAGTCATAGAGGAGTCATAGAGGAGTCATAGAGGAGTCATAGAGGAGTCATAGAGGAGTCATAGAGGAGTCATAGAGGAGTCATAGAGGAGTCATAGAGGAGTCATAGAGGAGTCATAGAGGAGTCATAGAGGAGTCATAGAGGAGTCATAGAGGAGTCATACTGTCATAGAGGAGTCATAGAGGAGTCATACTGTCATAGAGGAGTCATAGAGGAGTCATAGAGGAGTCATAGAGGAGTCATAGAGGAGTCATACTGTCATAGAGGAGTCATAGAGGAGTCATACTGTCATAGAGGAGTCATAGAGGAGTCATAGAGGAGTCATAGAGGAGTCATAGAGGAGTCATAGAGGAGTCATAGAGGAGTCATAGAGGAGTCATAGAGGAGTCATAGAGGAGTCATAGAGGAGTCATACTGTCATAGAGGAGTCATAGAGGAGTCATAGAGAGAGTCATAGAGGAGTCATACTGATAGAGGAGTCATAGAGGAGTCATAGAGGAGTCATAGAGGAGTCATAGAGGAGTCATAGAGGAGTCATAGAGGAGTCATAGAGGAGTCATAGAGGAGTCATAGAGGAGTCATAGAGGAGTCATAGAGGAGTCATAGAGGAGTCATATAGAGAGTCATAGAGGAGTCATAGAGGAGTCATAGAGGAGTCATAGAGGAGTCATAGAGGAGTCATACTGTTATAGAGGAGTCATAGAGGAGTCATAGAGGAGTCATAGAGGAGTCATAGAGGAGTCATAGAGGAGTCATAGAGGAGTCATAGAGGAGTCATAGAGGAGTCATAGAGGAGTCATAGAGGAGTCATAGAGGAGTCATAGAGGAGTCATAGAGGAGTCATAGAGGAGTCATAGAGGAGTCATAGAGGAGTCATACTGTCAGAGGAGTCATAGAGGAGTCATAGAGGAGTCATAGAGGAGTCATAGAGGAGTCATAGAGGAGTCATAGAGGAGTCATAGAGGAGTCATAGAGGAGTCATAGAGGAGTCATAGAGGAGTCATAGAGGAGTCATAGAGGAGTCATAGAGGAGTCATAGAGGAGTCATACTGTTATAGAGGAGTCATAGAGGAGTCATACTGTTATAGAGGAGTCATAGAGGAGTCATAGAGGAGTCATAGAGGAGTCATAGAGGAGTCATAGAGGAGTCATAGAGGAGTCATAGAGGAGTCATACTGTCATAGAGGAGTCATAGAGGAGTCATAGAGGAGTCATAGAGGAGTCATAGAGGAGTCATAGAGGAGTCATAGAGGAGTCATAGAGGAGTCATACTGTTATAGAGGAGTCATAGAGGAGTCATACTGTTATAGAGGAGTCATAGAGGAGTCATAGAGGAGTCATAGAGGAGTCATAGAGGAGTCATAGAGGAGTCATAGAGGAGTCATAGAGGAGTCATAGAGGAGTCATAGAGGAGTCATAGAGGAGTCATACTGTCATAGAGGAGTCATAGAGGAGTCATACTGTTATAGAGGAGTCATAGAGGAGTCATACTGAGGAGTCATAGAGGAGTCATAGAGGAGTCATAGAGGAGTCATAGAGGAGTCATAGAGGAGTCATAGAGGAGTCATAGAGGAGTCATAGAGGAGTCATAGAGGAGTCATAGAGGAGTCATACTGTCATAGAGGAGTCATAGAGGAGTCATAGAGGAGTCATAGAGGAGTCATAGAGGAGTCATACTGTCATAGAGGAGTCATAGAGGAGTCATACTGGAGTCATAGAGGAGTCATAGAGGAGTCATACTGTCATAGAGGAGTCATAGAGGAGTCATAGAGGAGTCATAGAGGAGTCATAGTCATAGAGGAGTCATAGAGGAGTCATACTGTTATAGAGGAGTCATAGAGGAGTCATACTGTCATAGAGGAGTCATAGAGGAGTCATACTGTCATAGAGGAGTCATAGAGGAGTCATACTGTCATAGAGGAGTCATAGAGGAGTCATAGAGGAGTCATAGAGGAGTCATAGAGGAGTCATATAGGAGTCATAGAGGAGTCATAGAGTCATAGAGGAGTCATAGAGGAGTCATACTGTCATAGAGGAGTCATAGAGGAGTCATACTGAGTCATAGAGGAGTCATAGAGGAGTCATAGAGGAGTCATAGAGGAGTCATAGAGGAGTCATAGAGGAGTCATAGAGGAGTCATAGAGGAGTCATAGAGGAGTCATACTGTCATAGAGGGGTCATAGAGGAGTCATACTGTCATAGAGGAGTCATAGAGGAGTCATACTGTCATAGAGGAGTCATAGAGGAGTCATACTGTTATAGAGGAGTCATAGAGGAGTCATAGAGGAGTCATAGAGGAGTCATAGAGGAGTCATAGAGGAGTCATAGAGGAGTCATAGAGGAGTCATACTGTTATAGAGGAGTCATAGAGGAGTCATACTCATAGAGGAGTCATAGAGGAGTCATAGAGGAGTCATAGAGGAGTCATAGAGGAGTCATACTGTCATAGAGGAGTCATAGAGGACTCATAGAGGAGTCATAGAGGAGTCATACTGTTATAGAGGAGTCATAGAGGAGTCATACTGTTATAGAGGAGTCATAGAGGAGTCATACTGTCATAGAGGAGTCATAGAGGAGTCATAGAGGAGTCATAGAGGAGTCATAGAGGAGTCATAGAGGAGTCATAGAGGAGTCATAGAGGAGTCATAGAGGAGTCATGCTGTCATAGAGGAGTCATAGA